>NC_134356.1:625388699-625688699 GCF_048569485.1 Anomaloglossus baeobatrachus | reverse complement strand
GCACGCCGGACGGGTTTTTCTTCAGGGGTGCTGAGCACACTGGTGCTAACTATGTACAGCTAGGTGTTGGCCACCCATAGTCCAGTGGCCCAATTGTCTATTTTCTCAATCAAAAAAAAGAAAAACATTTTGTACACAACATTACAGACATTTCACATAACTATTTACATTCTAATAAGTACTCTTTCTTTTTACTCTCTATACCTTGGAGGGGGCTGTCCCCGAGTGCTGCGTTGAGACCTGCGTAGCTCTGGTGTTTGTCCCTGACTACTTGGTGTGTCTTCTACCTCAGCACTACAGGTAGGCCTAACCCTGATAGGTAAGCGTGATGATTATTGTTTATTCGGGTCCAAGTTTTGGGGAATTTTCCAAGGATTGTTTGGATCATCTCTTCCTCTTTTTCTGGACTTTGGGGACTTTCTTGTACTTCTTCTACTTCTTTTTGGATTCTGCACCGTTCGGGGCATGCTTTCAGGCGGTCTCGAGAAACTGCTTGATAGGTCTTGCCTTCATCTTTGCTTATGAGGCATACCTTACTATTGTCAAAGTTGGAGGGGATAATGGTGTAGGGTTCATTCTCCCACTGATCATCTAATTTATGCGCCCTCCGCTTTTTCTTGAGGACCTGTTCTCCAGGTGCTAAGGGAGTTGCTGGAGCTGTTTGATTGTAATGCTGCTCTTGTCTCGTTCTTGCTTGAGACAGGCTCCTTTCTACGCATTCCTGGACCTTGCGGTACTGCTGTTGTCGCTCTGTATCCCAATCTTCTATCTCCTGAACCGCTTCAGGTGACACAGTCCCCATCTCAAAGTCTACAGGTAACTTGCCAGGTTTTGCTCGCATCAGGTAAGCAGGGCTGCAGTTGGTCGAATTTACCGGGATATGGTTGTACAGGTCTACCAGATCTGGTAACTTCTCTGGCCATTGGTTTCTTTCTTCCAGAGGTAGAGTCTTGAGCATATCAATAACCACATGGTTCATCTTCTCGCACAATCCATTGGTTTGGGGGTGGTACGGTGTGGTTCTGATTTTCTTACAACCGTACATGTTACAGAACTCTTGGAACACTTCTGCCTCGAATGCAGGACCTTGATCAGTCAGTACCCTTTCAGGGTAACCGTGAGGTCGACAAAAGTATGCCTGAAATGCTCTAGCTGCTGTTCTGGCTGTCTGGTCCTTCACGGGCACTACTACCAGGAAACGAGAGTAATGGTCCACAATGGTGAGGGCGTACACATAGCCTGACCGGCTTGGTGTTAACGTCACGTGGTCCAGGGCCACCAACTCCAGGGGCTGCTTCGTGACAATTGGCTGTAGGGGAGACCTCTGGCTGGCATCATCTTTCCGCCTCAGGTTACACGGACCACAGTCTCGGCACCACTTCTCGACTGTCTTTCTCATGTGCACCCAGTAGAACCGATCACGGAGTAGGGTCTCCAACTTCTTCCACCCGAAGTGTCCTGCGTTATCATGATAAGCTGCTAGGACCATTGGAGCATCCCTCTGTGGGACCACTATCTGCCAGACGAGTTCATTCGTTCGCCAGTTGACATATCTCTTGCAGAGCTTGCCTTGGTAGGTGAACAGTCATCACCTCTCCTTCCACAACTGCTGGGCTTCTTCTGGAGCATCTGGGCCAAGATGGGTCTCAGCTTGTGCTAGCTTTTCTTTGACCAATCGCACGGCCGGGTCACCGTTCTGTGTCTCTTCCCAATTATGGTGGAGTAATGGGTTGACCGAGACCTCGTGCTGGCTTGAGCGCTTCACTCCTACAGCATGCTCACACTGGGAAACACCTTGGTGATGGAAAGCCGGTAACTCTATCTCTTCGAGTTCATCCAGGTCTTCTCCAGACTCGGGTAAGTGAGGCATTCTGGACAGCGCATCAGCATTGTTATTCTTCTTGCCAGCCCGATACTTGATGGTAAAGTCAAAGTTAGACAGCCGGGCCATCCATCGCTGTTCCAACGCACCTAACTTGGCTGTTGCCAGATATGTCAACGAATTGTTGTCCGTGAAGATGGTGAACTTGGCCGATGCCAGATAGTGCTTGAAGCGTTCAGTCACTGCCCAAACAATAGCGAGGAACTCCAGCTTGAAGGAACTGTAGTTTTCTGGATTCCTTTCTGTGGGCCGAAGCTTCCTACTGGCGTAAGCTATCACCTTCTCTCTGCCTCCCTGCACCTGGGACAGAACTGCTCCCAGGCCCACGTTGCTTGCGTCTGTATACAGTAGTCCCTTTCAGCCGGACAAAGGAGGTTTCTATTTGGCTGCTCCATTCAAATGGAGGGCTCTGCTTCTTAGCCTGCTTTGGCTGGCCCACCAGGAGATCTTGAAGGGGCGCTGCTATCTTTGTGAAACCATCAATGAACCTTCGGTAGTAGCCCACCAGCCCAAGGAACTGCCGCACCTCCTTTACCGTGGTGGGTCTTGGCCAGTCCTTGATTACGGTGACTTTCTCCGGATCAGGTGCCACACCTTCTGCGCTGACCACATGACCCAGGTACTGTACCTTTGGCTTCAAGAGGTGACATTTGGACGGCTTTATCTTCAGGCCATATTTCGACAAGGACTCAAACACTTCTGCTAAGTGCCTCAGGTGGTCTTCATAAGTCTTGGAGTAGACTATGACGTCATCCAGGTACAACAGCACGGTTTCAAAGTACATACAGCCCAAGCAGCACTCCATCAACCTTTGGAATGTCCCTGGGGTGTTGCAGAGCCCGAATGGCATACAGTTGAACTCGCAGAGGCCCATTGGTGTCGTGAATGCAGTCTTCTCCTTGTCCGCCTCTGCCACGGGAACCTGCCAATACCCACTGGTGAGATCCAAGGTAGAGAAATAGTTAGCTGACTTTAAGGCTGTTAGTGACTCCTCTATTCTGGGTAGTGGATATTCAAATTGTCTCTCCAGTAAAGGAGACAAACTCTAGCACAGCGCCACCTATTGGAAGTAGCGATCCTAAAAGTCACAAGTGGATTTTCAACAATCCTTTGCAATATGACTCAGGATATATAAGCCAGATCAGAATCCCAATTTGCAGACACGGTGTTTCGGGGTGCTTGCCCCTCGTCAGTGCAAAGTATGGGGGTGTCTGATCTGGCTCATGAGAAAGCTATGTGAGGGTAGTGGATAAGCATCTTTATGTGTAATGCGGTTAATTTGCCTGTAATCTACGCACATTCTCATTGTACCATCTTTTTTCTTTACGAGCACTAGTGGAGCTGCCCAGGGGCTACAACTATCTCTGATAACCCCAGCCTCCTTCATTTCCCGTAACATCTCTTTGGCACGCTGATACTGTGCGGGGGGTACAGGGCGGTATCTCTCTTTAATGGGATGATGATCACCCGTGGGGATTTAATGTTTAACCCCTTTCACCTGCCCAAAATCTAGGGGGTGTTTGCTGAAGACCCGCTCGTACTCCTGTACCACCCGGTAAACCCCATGCTTTTGGTGTGAGGGGGTGGAGTCGGTGCCCACATGTAATTTTTGGCACCAGTCTTCCAGCTGCCCCTTGGAGCCATTGTCTTCCGCCTGGTCGGACGGGATCAAGGGTTCCACTGCTTTGATGGTATTGTTGCTGACAGTGTACAGTTTTGCTACAGTGGCGTACCGGGGCAATTTGGCTTCCTCCTCCCCACAATTCAGGACACGGACGGGCACTCTCCCCTTGCGAACGTCTGCTACCCCTCTGGCTATCAGGACTCCAAGCCTACTGTCTGAATACACCGGTTCTACCAAGGCATGGTAATCCTGACCCTTGAGGCCTATTGCTGCCCGACACCATATCAACATTTCACTTCTTGGGGGTATTGCAATGGGGAGGGGGTCACTTACCCTCACACTGCCAATTTCTCCTGCGGCCAGCTCTACCTGCTGCCTCCTCATCAGGGCTCTGATCTCCCTCTGTAGGGCACGCTGCTGCCCGGAGCTGGCAGTTTCAGACGCCTGTTGCAACAAAATTATCACTTTGGCAATACAATTTTTTATCACATTTGTACCAATGGTTAGCAGTGGGTCAGATTCTTTGCGATCAATATCTACAATTATCATCCCCTGACATGGCAATTCTACCCGCCCCACTTTAATGGTTACTTCTTTATACCCAATTTGAGGTAAGGGCTGACCATTACTGGCCACAATTGTTAAATCATCATCTGGGCCATGGTCAATGTCTGAATCAGCCCAATATCTTTTGTACAGTTTATAAGGGATGGTTGTTACCTGGGACCCCGTATCCAGGAGGGCATTCAAAGGGATCCCATCCAGCACAATAGGAAGGACCGGTCATCCTCCCACATACTTGCTGCGGCTGGGGGTTGAGCCGGGCTTCCTTACACCTGGGGGTTGGCTCCTGGCCCCAGGCTCGGCCCATTTAAAGGACAGTGTCGTGCAATGTGGCCCGCCTGGCTGCAGCGGCGGCAGATCGGTTGTCCCGTTGAATCATACCGGTCTGTATCTTTTTCTCGGGTCGGCGGAATCCTCCTCTGTCACATCCATGGGACGTCATCTAGGCTGGAGGCCAACTCGATTCTTGCAGGCGATGGGGTCACTTGTAGAGACTGCACGGTCTTGGCAAGGGCAGCTACAGTCTTGGTCAGCTCCTGGACCTGCTGTCTGAGCTCTGCAGTGGGGTCCTTATCCAGGGACTGCGCCTCAGCCCCTGCAGCGGCTCGTGTTGCAGGCACCACCCCGGGGTACGTGATAGCAAGAGGCCGGAGGGGTACTGGGTCATTCGGTCTAGATTCTCTCAGTACCCGGATGGCCTGGTCCTTAAACTTTGCAAAGTCCAAAGCAGGGTTCTGCAGGACAATGATACGCAGCTGGGTCCTGTGAGCATCTGACAGGAGCCCCTCTATGAACTGCTCAGTTAGGAGTTTGTCTTCTTCACGTACACTCTCTGGGTCCACCTGTTTAACTGCTTTCAGGGCCTCCTGCAAGTTTAAGGCCTGCGACACACATCCGTGCCGCCGGCACGTGTTTGTCATTTTTTACACGTACCGGCGGCACGGAGACACGTACAGCAATGCTACCTTATGGTAGCAGGCACACACACGTAAAACCACATGGAACGTGTGTCCGTGTGCGTTTGTACGTGTGTGCGTTTTTCAAAGCGCTGACATGTCCGTTTTTTCTCCGGCAGCACGGGTGTCACACGGCCCGCACCCGTACTACACGGGTGTAGTGTGGATGCGGTCCCGTGTGACACGCACCGGAGAAAACACACGTGTCAGTGAAAAAAAAAAAACCCATTAACTCACCTTCTCCAGCCCTCCTGTCTCTGCCGCTGCTGCCTCTTGCTGCCGACCGCCGCTCATTAATCTCATAGAATATTCACTTCACTGCCTGGCAGCAGCAGCAGCGGGGAGACGGGAGGGCTGGAGACCGAGGATCAGCACCACGGACAGCAGCGCGGACATCAGGAAGGACCAGGTGAGTATGATAATTACCGGTTCTACGTGTGCTATCGCGGATAGCACACGTAGAACACACGTGTCCCGCACGTACCAGAGACACGTACTTACCTGCACGCAACACGCAGGGAAAATACGTGTCTCTCGGCACGTGCGTGATTTTCACGTGAATGTGGCAGAGGCCTAAGGCATAGTCCCGTATGCTGTCTGTGGCCCGTTGTTTGCACCCAAAGAATCTCATCTTTATTTCTGCTGCGGTGCGGGTGTCAAAAGTACTCTTTAGCTTGGCCAGTATCTGGGTTGCTGTCCCTTTATCTGTATCAGGCCAGGACTTCACTTCACGCTGGGCCGCGCCGGCTAGCTGCCCCATTAATATGCCCACCTTCTGGCTCTCAGTCAGCGGATACACCCGGAACAAGCTGTGCAGACTTTCTCTGAAGTCGCTCAAGGTATGGGACTCCCCGGAGTACTGCGGCAGCCATTCCGCTCCCGGGATGTACGGCATTGTGATCGGCATTACCGGCGCTACAGCGGGGGCTGGGGCGACGGCGACTGGGATTGCTTCGGCTGGTGCCGCGGCGTCTCGGGCTATGGCAGCCACCTGCCCTCCCTCCGAGTCGGACATCTTCCTCCCCCTTAGTGAATCTTACCAGGTTCCGTTCACTTTTCAAATTCCCTTCTGGGTCGCGCGGGGTTAACAGCGCTCTGCTCTGATGGAGCGCTCCCTTCGCGCTCTTTGTCAGGCACGCTCCCCTTCTTCCTGCGCTCGGCGAGGCTAATGGCGGCGGCAGTTTGCAAACAGTAACACAGTCTTTTAAGCACAGTTTCTGCAGGCGCACAGTACCCGGTGGGACCGGGCACGAAATCCTGTTCGTGACGCCAAAGTTGACTCGCCCACCCCAGGGCTATGGGACACCCGGTGCCGGGCCGGACTAGTCCGGTGGTAGTCAGTGGTGGCTGGGCCCGGCTCCGTGGCCCTGGTGGGTGTCAGTAGAATATGTGGCTTGATGAATAAAGTTTGTGTTCGTGACGCCACCTGTGGCCTGCGGCTATTAAGCCGCCGCTGCTGTGTGAGGCCTCCGGGGTGATGATATAGCAGCAATGGTGGTACTGCTCCCCACAGGTGGAGCGGAGCCCCGGGGACACTGTTAGTGCTCGTGAAAGTCTATGGTGTTGTGTGGCTAACACGGTGCAGGGCCGACAGGCAATGAAAGAACCAGGCACAAACAACAGTCTCTTTACCTTTTCCTCTTTTACTTTGGGAACAGTCCAGTCCTGGGAGACCGTTACAGGTGGTGATGGGGATCCGGTCGGCCTGGAAGTACTTGGGGTGATCTTTCTGGCCAGCTGAGTATGAGGCCTACTCCTGTGCTTTTCTCTGTTATGATAGGACGCTGCTTCTCTGAATCCAGCAATGGCCCTCTTTGCTGCTGGGACCGATGGTACGTCCCTTTCCCTCTGTAGAAGGCTGCGCAGGCCCTCTCTGGTGCTTCTCTGCTGGAGTCCACACCGGGCCCTGATGCTGCAGCTGTACCTTCGGGATGTTTATGGGCCAGGTGCTTGCAGCTCTCCTGCCCTTCGGATTCGGCTACCAGGGAGTATTTTAAGCCCTGGTGGCCACAGACTCCGATGTCCGAGTCTCTCCGCTGCCTCTCTGCTACTCCTGCTTCCCTGGGCCAAGCTACTCTAGCTCTAGGCCCCAGATCCACAGGACAGCACACTCTGCGTCTGCTCACTATCACTTCTCTCTACAGACTCACTCTACTTCCTCCCTCAGGTCAGACTTGAGGAAGGCTCCCTGGAATTCCAGGTTCAGAGCTCCCCCTGCTGGCCGGAGGGAGAACTGCGGTGGATGTTAAACTTGCTGGCCAATGGACCTCCCCATTACCTCCAGGCACAGCATTAACCCTTTGGAAGGGCAATGCTGTTGTGGCGACCAGGTCCTGGGGCGCCACACAGACAACTAGTGAAAACGAGACCCGATGAGGCATATGAATGTCTCGAAGAAATATCCCCCATTCAGGATCCCCATCTCCTCCATATATAAGTCGGTAAGAGCAGCCCCCCAGATTCAGCGTGTCCACGTATTACATAGAAGGCAGTAATAACAACTTTGTGCTTAAATTCTACTGCTCAAAAAGTCATATTTTTGAGAATGGGCAGTGCCCTATAAATGCTCCTGCGGTTTTGGTCAGAACAATAGACCTTTCTTAAACAAATCAAATTGCCTTGGAAGGTGTGAATTTGGAGAAGTAAGGCGCTCTGTGTGTGACATGAGCACAAACAATATGCCAACATGATGGATGTTTTCTGTCATCGAGAGCCTGTAAGGACTGAAAATGAGTTTGTTAATGACTGTCTGCCAAGCTAGTAGAGTTGTTTTTTCACTTTGCAGGTGTCTGACAGTTTTGTTAAAGTGTCGAATCTGCCTGGAAAATCACGATAATACCACTTTATGAGATAGGATGTACACTCCTTTCCATATTAGTTTGGCTTGTCCCCATTTTAGGAACTGGGGAAATTTATCATTCCTCCTACACCAGTTTTCTGGCATAAAAAGTAGCAAATTAGGAAGGAGCTATTATTTTGACAATAATTCATATTTTTTTTTTCTTTTCCAGTGACTTTTCTTAAAGGAACCAACCAGAAGGATTTTACCATTTTACCACTGTGGTAAACTCCACCAGGAAACCAACCTGCAGGATTTTCATATATAAAGTAAAGCCGGTGCTAAACTGATGCTAGGATGCTGAATGTAAGCATAGCTTTTGTTCTGAGATTGGATGTTTTATTTCAGAAATATGTGCAAGTAAAGTTCCAGGAATGCACTGCTATTTGATTGACAGGTGCAACAGGAAGGGAATATGTTGGTCTTACTATCAATTCCTGTCCCTGTCTGTCTGCCTGCGCCGGAATTAACGTCTATGACAGCGACAGGGAGAGGAAGGCCAGGCAGGAAGACAGGGACGGGAATAGATAGCAAAGCCCCACCCACATATTCTCGCCCCTGTCTGCCTGCGTCGGATTTAACGTCTATGACAACGACAGGGGGAGGATTTCACACAGGCAGACAGGGGCGGAATAGATAGCAAAAACCGACCCCCATATTCCCTTCCTGTTGCATCTGTCAAACAAATAGCCGTTCATTGCTGGAACTTTACTGACGCATTTTTCTGAAACATTCAGCATCCCAGCGCCAGTATAGCACTGGCTTTACTTTATATATGAAAATCCTGCAGGTTGGTTCCCTCTAAACAATGGTGGACTTTACCACAATGGGCTAGCCGCCCCGCCACCCACAAAGTTACTATAATTCCCGAAATAAATTATATCACAAATTTATGGCTGGCATCAATGTTATTTTCTGGTGCACAAACTGCTGGACATGCACCTAATTTATTAGGAGTTTGTCTATTAATAAATTAGGAGTATCCTACCTCAGTGGGCTTTTTGTTACGATTGGCTCATAAAATGCTGGTTTTGATCCATTCTTCCCACTTTGTTTAGTTAGTGAAGATTATTTAGAGTATGGTCAAACTTTTGATCATCTTATCAATAAGAACGTCTATAAAAGAACCTGCTATCATCACGTTTTTTTTATATGGCGGTAGTAGCAAGTAGCATGGGCTGATTGGATGCTTGTTCCCCAGTAAAAAATGCTCCCTTTTTTGTTGAGATCTTAAGTGGCAGTCCTGTGAAATTGAGGATAAGGCTCATATATAAATCAGGTTGGAAGTGCACTGAAGGCATGTCAATGTCCTGGAAAGAAGGAGTCCAAGTGCATTGACAAGTCCCCAGTGCACTGACACGATCCCAGTGCACTGAAATGACCCCAGTGCACTAACATGCCATGGTGCAGACACGACCCCAGTGCACTGACACGACCCAAGTGCACTGACACGCCTCCAGTGCACTGAAACGACCCAAGTGCACTGACATGCCCTCAGTGCAGAAACGACCCCAATGCACTGACATGACCCCAATGCACTGCCACAACCCCAGTGCACTTCCAACTTGATTTGCCTATGCTAGATTTCACAGGAATGGCACAATGTCCAATACCTTACAACAAAGAATAATTCTTCATGCTTATTAAAAGGGTTTTCCCTCTAAATAAATTTATCAGCTATCCCTCAAAAAATGTGGGCCCTAAAATCCCCTGTGCTAAAGGAGTATTGGAGCATATCCGTGACCACTACTACAATCACTTCAATACTATAGAATTGGATAGAGTAATGGTCACACAGGCAAACTACTACTCTATTCACACAGGAGAGTTAGGATCCCCTTTCTTGAGATTTGGGTGAGGGTTCCAGTGGAACCTTTAGCTATCATATATTTATCACCTCTAATAATCAGTATTTACTATGAAAATTGCTTTAAACCTATTGAAATACAATTGTTGTAGGGGACAAGACAAGCTTTACGCGTTTCACATCTGAAGGGCTTTAAGGTCATTAGGGTTTATCCCACTTTAGTCCAGTGTCTATGGTAGCCATAAGGATAGCTGTTGGCCAAATGATGGTTTGACGTATTGTTCAGCTAACAGCTACTGTCACATATACAGAAGCGTTCGCTTTGCCTAGTCCTTCTGTGTCTTCTACGAGAGAGCCACTTCCAGACTCCTCTGCTGGTAACTTAGGAACAAAAGGATCGGCAGTCCGAAATCGAACGTCAGATCCTTTTCTCAGCTGACATTATGTCGAAGGAGTGTCGGGTAGCCCCCATACACTAATGTCAGCCAAGCCCACCCATAATGGCAGGTTCGATCGCCGTTAGTCTAATGTCTTTTGTTCTTGCTAAAATTAAATTCCATTGTATTCAGCTGAAAACAATCACAATAATCACCTACTAATGGAAGAACATTAAAGTAATCATGTTTGTTACTTCAACTGCAAAGTCAAAATACAGTTATCTATGTGACCAGTTAATATCTAAACCTAATGATCCTCTAAATATAAGACTATTTTTAATGTAAAGACCCACAGAAAACCTGTTGTTGAGTCAAAGAATGTTGAAAACGTTATCAGTGGGAAGTATTTTCGATCTTGCAAGTCAATACCAGGTTTCCCCAGGGATCTAATCTAACTTTAAAGCTGGTGTCACACTAAACGACAGCGACAACGACGTCGCTGTTACGTCACCATTTTCGGTGACGTAACAGCGACCTTGTAAGTCGCTGTTATGATCGCTGCTTAGCTGTCAAACACAGCAGAAGCAGCGATCATAAGGTCGCTGTGCTACATGTTCAGAGAGCAGGGAGCCGCGCTTAGCGCTGGCTCCTTGCTCTCCTGCAGCACACATCGGGTTAATTAACCCGATGTGTGCTGCAGCTACATGTCACAGTTCAGAGAGCAGGGAGCCGCGCTTAGCGCTGGCTCCTTGCTCTCCTGCAGCACACATCGGGTTAATTACCCGATGCATACTGCAAACACATGTCACAGTGCAGGAGCCGGCGCTGGCAGCAAGAGCGGAGGCTGGTAACCAGCGTAAACATCGGGTAACCAGGGAAAGGTCTTCCCTTGGTTACCCGATGTTTACGCTGGTTACAGCTTACCGCAGCTGCCAGTGCCGGCTCCTGATCGCTTCATTTCGTCGCTCTCTCGCTGTCACACACAGCGATGTGTGTGTCACAGCGGGAGAGTGACGACCAAAAAATGAAGCTGGACATTCAGCAACGACCGGCGACCTCACAGCAGGGGCCAGGTCGTTGCTGGATGTCACACACAGCGACAGCGACGGGACGTCGCTGCAACGTCACAGAAAATGGTGACGTAGCAGCGACGTCGTTGTCGTCGTCGTTATGTGTGACACCAGCTTAAGAACCATCCAATGTATTTACATTAAGTAGGTCATTAGGTTTGGATAGTAACTGGACAAAAGTATTTAAAACCTTAAAGCATACATCTAAACCAACCTGGAACCAGTGATATTCTTAGTTTTGGGAAGCTTTTCCGAGAGGTTGGTGACATGCCACAGTTTCAATTGTATCTGCGTTCCCATAGGATACAGATAATAGAGTGAAATACAATGGTGTAGAGGGAGCTGTCATCTCCCCGCTTGCACCATCCAGCCTGCGTGTGCCTTCTGTGCCGCCTGAGACCTGGCGCAGGAATCATGATGACATCACTAGAAGGTAAAGGCCCTGTCACACACAGAGATAAATTTGCGTCAGATCTGTGGTTGCAGTGAAATTGTGGACAATCAGTGCCAGGTTTTTGGCTGTGTACAAATGGAACAATATGTCCATGATTTCACTGAAACCACAGATCTGCCAAAAATGTATCTCTAAATGACTAAGGATGCCAAATACACCGGAACAAAATATCCCAGTTAGTATTAATTTTGGTAATTTCAAAAATGTATCTCTGTGTGACGGGGCCTTAAGTGCGACGCCGGGCTTCACTGCATAAAACGACTCAGGTTAGCTCAGTTCACCATGAAAATGGGGCAAGGTGAGCAATGTTTTATCCAATTTAGGGTGGAATGGCATGATACTGTGTGAGGGGTACTGTTGAGGCATCATAATGTTTGAGGAGCACTGTAGGGTTTTATACAGTATATGTGGGGGGCACTGTAGTGCATCCTACTGTGTTTCTGGTCTTCTTTGGGTCATCATACTGTACTGGGGTATTGTAGTAGGTGGGAACACTAAGGGGCTTCACTAGGGGCAATATTTCTGTGTGCCCACACATAAGGAACTGGGTGAAGTAAGGATGTGGCTCAGCAAATAAAACATTTGCTGCAGTGCTCAACAGTACATCTCCCTTTTTTTTTTGTCTTTCAAAGTTAAGAGGTTACCCTTAATGGGAACCTGTCAGGTCCCATATGCCCTCTAACCTAGCAACAGGGACATGTGTGGGCCAAAAATCCCTGCCAAACCATCCCTGTCTAATAATAGTGTAAAAGCAATGGTTAAAAAAAGGATTTATAAGTTACGTTTTCCCTATGGTAATGAGGACTGTAACTAGTCGCAAGGTCGTTGTTTCGCCCTTAATAGTCTGCCCGCTTTCCGTATTATGACCCGCTTTTGGGTGTGATAACGTGATTTCCATGACCTGACGTCACCGCCGGCTCGTGGAAATCTTGCACATGCGCACGTCTGATTCCTGCAGCATCACATAGCCTCTGTAGTTGGGTGTCAGCTTGTCAACTTCACATGTGCACTGCCCATGATCCGAAGTCTGCATTTCTGACCATGTGCAGTACGCCTTTGACGCTGGGAGGCAAACACCTGGCTATAGATGCGAAACGATACAGCGATAATGAGATGTACGCATGCGCAAGATTGCCATGACCTGGCAGTGACTTCAGCTCATGAAAATCTTGTTACCACGTCCACAGGGTTGTCATAACATGGAAAGAGGGCAGACTAGCTAGGACAAAACAACGCCCTTGCGACTAGTCACAGCCCTCATGGAAATCTTGCGCATGCGCACGTCTAATTCCTCTAGTGTCGCTTGGGCTCTGTAGTCAGGTGTACACTTGTTGGCTTCACAAGTGCACTGCGTATGATCCGAAGTCTCCTGCTCTTACGAACATGCACAGTGCACCTCTGAAGCCGGGAAGGAAACACTCAGCTACGGAGGCCAAGCAACGCTGCGGGATTGAGACGCGCGCATGCGCAAGATTTCCATAAGCTGGCAATGATGTCGGCTCATGTAAATCATGTTATCGTGCCCACAGGGGCGTCAACACGGAAAGAGGGCAGACTAGTTGGGGCGAAACTAGTCACAGCCCTCATTAGCATAGGGAAAACGTAACTTTTAAATCCTTGTTTTAAACATTTTTTTTTACACAATATTATTAGACAGGGATGGTTAGGCAGGGATTTTTGGCCCACACATGTCCCTGCTGCTAGGTTTGAGGGCATATGGGACCCAACAGGTTCCCTTTAAAGGGCTAGCTCTCCCCTCATTTTGGCATCGAGAGGTGATGTCACACCTACTTATATTTTCAGGGATGCATGAATGGGACAGGTGCACCACACCTCCTGATCGGTCACGCTTCCTGGCGCAGGTATTGGTAGACGTGACATCACCTTCCTGGATCACTTGTCATTGTGGAACTTGGCGGACAAGAGCTAACACTTTAAATGAGTAGAAGCTGAGTTATACCCATAATCGTGACCTTATTGCCTGGCATAGCCTCTGTCACATGGATAGATATGGAGCTGTGCTATTTTTAAAATACTTTTACTTTTAAAGTTTCATTATAACCAAGGACAGGACTGCCGACCTCCCAGACAATATATTATATTACAGCAATAACATCCATTGTTTTTTTATTTAGCAAAACTCTCTGCTACCTTAGCACTCTGCTTACAGTACCTTGGGGATCCCTTGGAACAAAAAGCCGTTGGATCCTTTCATTTCTAATCGCTCTCCCGGACATAAATCTGGTATTCTTTAAATTAGCACCGCCGTATACACAATAAAGGACGACCATTCAGAAATCAAAATGTTTTTATTGGTGTGTTTCTTTCACTCCACAAGTTGCGATATTTAATTTTTTTTTTTTACTTTTTTTCAGCATTATTTTTTTCTGCCTTTTTTTATTTCATTTTTTTCTATGTACGATATGTTCAGTCTTTCGTACGATGGTTTTTTTATTTTTTTTTTCTTGTTTTTTGTTCGCTTGTAGAATGGCGTTCGACCCATTTCTGGTTTTGGCATATGAAAAAGAAAATGAAGGAAGGAGAGAGAGAGAGAGAGAGGAGGGAAGGAGAGGGGAGGGGGCAGAGAGGTATTTGACCCTTTGCTCATCAGACTCAGGGGCTGGGTGGGATTGGCAGCAAAACACATCAGGACGAAGCAGAAAATGACATACATGTGCACAAGACATAAATGTGAGACACTGATGTTTTTTAATGGACTCAAGACCACCTCTCTCGAAACGTAGAGTTCCCGGAAGTAAGGTAATCTATCACTTAGAAGGGAACTTCCATCATGTGGTTCTCTGTCTGTGTAAAATGTAGAGACCGTCGCCACTAATGAAGTGCATACTCTAGCAGTCCTCTGGACCTCCGCTAATAGGAAGGTCTTTTCTATAGGAATCTATAATGGTATTTTATACACGTTTCTTTTTGGGCCTCTCATAAATAGCATTTTTATATTCATATTTTCTGCAATATAAGAATGAGAAAAATAATCTTTTTAAGTGCTGTGTTCTGCTTGGGGAAACATGCAGATTCTCGATCGTTTGTGGAACTTCCTTTTCTCTATGCAGTAGAGCTCAATAGACTCCGTAGGTTCGAAGAGCGATTCCCTCGTTGAGAAAATGGTGGTTGATAAGACAAGCGAGGACATATTATGAAAAGCTGAACTTGCCCACAGATGGTACAGTTTATCTCGGCGTGCAAAAATGATAATTGTGTCTCTCTGCTCTTATCACAGATTTATCTCGTACCATGTCTAATTTTACACAAGACAAAGGAGTGAGCTTCTAACATTACTAACATGGAGAAAAGACCACCATCCTAGATAGAATGACCACAGCTTCTACACCATGGGACCTGCATCTCTGTACCTAAAACCCTATATTGATATATTAGTATTTCATATATCTATGTAAATATATAAAGATCTATAAATTTAGAGATATATAGATCTATAAAGGGAGAAACATAAAGCAGATATATGATCGAATGTAGGTTTTGGCATTAGCTGTGTGCAGGAACCACGGAAATGTCACCAGCGCCTTGTTTAACCTTTAGTGATGATACGAAGACCATCGTCGCAGTTCACTTAGGTGGGGGCATCGTAAGGGGCTGGTAAAATGATTGTGTTGATGCGCCCCCCCAAAAGCCATGCCTTATTGCACTGTTCCCTATACGTCATGGCCTACATATAGCAGCAGGTGGCTGTAAGATGTATAGCTTTATAATCACTTTTATAGCATTACCATCTATTCTGTTTTTTTAGTATCATGCCGTCCTCGGACCTTTTTAGAGTTCTCACCATATACTTTGCTAATCAAAATGATGGTAACCACCTTTTTTTGATCATCTTCAGAAGAATAAATTTAGATATTTCTCAGGCAAATAGATGACCACAACTGAGAAAAGCCTGTACAATTCTAGATTTTCTACATGCAACATAAATATAAATTAAGAAAAAGATGCTTAAAAAACAAACAAACAAAAAAAAACAAAAAAAAAAAAAAGCTGGAGACACAAAGTGGTATCTTTGGGACTGACGAAGAAGATCCTCCATGATTCGGTGGCAGAAAGGACAGATAGTACTGCAATGTGCCCAAACCAGATACAAAGAAACATTGCAGAAGGCAAACACACATAAATTAAAAGAAAAAAGCCCCCTACTGACCATTTCCGCACCTCAGAGATATAAGATTAGGAAGAAGGGTGTAGGCATCTCCCCTCGTCTCTCCCTTCCCCCCTTTTTAGAAGTTCGTTATTTACAGCAGTCGGAAAGGACACTCGCTTCCCCCATTGTAAAAGTTCCAATGTTCCTCCGTAATAGAGGGCGGGGGTGTTTTGTGCTTAAATAAAGAATATGCAGGGCAGTTGTAAAGTTCACTTTCGCTCCAGCTTTCAATTTTAGTCGTTTCCAAAATTTCACGTTGTGGTATCTTTTGACAAGTTCTTTGTTCTTTCCACGTGAACCACAAACTCTTCTGGTTGGATTTGATTAAAATAATAAAACAAAAAAAAACAAACTCTAACCCTTTCTTTGGGGCAGACATATAGGGGTTTGGGTGAGTAGAGAAGATGAGAAGTGAGAACCATTATTTTCAAAAAGCCCAAGGAAGAAGTTCACTATTGAACGGAAAGTGGCTTTTGCTTATTTTTTTTTTCTTCTTCTACGAATTTCCACGTTCTGCCCATGTTTTTCTTTAACGGGAATGCAAATTATAAGCTGTGACCTTTCAGAAATAAAAAATGTAAATTTCGCAATCTTAGGCAATTTCTGTCCTCTACTTTCTCATTACTCAGCAAGCCCCATAGGCTGTTTGGCACCACTTATCGAGCGCTAGTGATTAATTCCTTACCAGGTAGTCTCATTGTTTGCATCACTTGAAGACATCTGGTATTTCTAACACAAATGGGCTGCCTACAATTATTACAGGCTAAACACAACACCTATCTGTCTCTTCTCATTATTTCTTTAAATTGGCTTTTTTTTAACAATACTGCAAATTCCAGCACCTAAATTGTTTTTGCATCCGTAGCTTTCATGGGTTGTCTTTGGGCAAACGACTGTGTTTTCAGACGGATATTTTTGGCACCCAAACCCCTACCTGTTAGTGGCCTTCCATTTCAGAATTCCTTACAGACACTGGCAATGAAAAGGAAATCCAAGTAGACTGAGCCCACATCAAAACCCATTGTCCATTAGCCCAGGCAGTGTCTTGTCCTCACCCCTGTCCCACCAAAATAACCCCTGTTCAAATACCCCTTCCTTCCATCTGACCCTGCTTTCTTCTGAAATGGAAAGGGAAGGCAGTATCTTTTTCTTTTTATAGGGGAGTAACGAGGTTGGTGTCAGGGGTGGGTGAGTAAGTTCAGAGGCTGGTGATAAGCTGCATCTGCCCGTCACCCTCGGGTACTGACCCTTCGAGACCCAGAAACCCCTGTGGCATCTGGTAGAAGGCCTGCAACTGCCCTCTGGGCACTGAACCCAGCCGGCCAGGGAAGTACATGGCATCTGCCCCCGTAGGTGGGGGCACCCCTTGGTGGCACGGCAGCATTTCCCCAGATGATGGCAGGCCCGGTTCAGGGCTACTATCTGGGTATGGAGAGTCTCTGAGGTTGGTCATGCTAGTGTATAGTGAATCGCGATTGGGTGAGTCGCGAGGGGCAGCTTCAGCTTCAGACTCCTCCAGATCACTCTGGTAGAGGATTGACTGAGCTCTTTGTAAGAGAAGGGGCTCCTCCAAAGCTTTATACATGCGCTCCATTTCTAATGTAGGAACCTCTCCACCTTCTGCTAATGCCCCTGATGTCACTTCTTCATCTCCCGCATCTATTGTCCCTGCATGAGATTTGCCTCGGAGGTTGCTGTGTACGAGTTCGGAGATGATCATCTTTTCAAAGGCTGCTGCATCTGTAATATTACGACGTCCTCCACCTTCTCCCATTTTGGAAGGATCAGGAGGGAAGTCTCCAGCTCTTAGAGAGTAACTGTTATTAAAGTTGCCATTAAGAGGAAGGGGTGGGAGAGGGTCTTTACCACACGGATCTCTGCTCAAGGTGTGTTCTGTAGAGTAAGAAAACAGGCAATAGGTAAGAACATAGCAATGATCAATGAGATCTATATCAGATTTCTATTACGGTTTCTACCTTTCTTATTCTATAGACCTGTAACTTGAGTGATGTCTTTAAAGTTGACCTGTCACTTGCCTTAAATATGTAATTTTTATACCTGGTGTAAGTGCTGCGGTTCTCCTTAATCTGGCGTTGGTGTTTTTTTCTTCATACACCTGGCCATTCTAGAGATATGAACCCCTCTTCCTTTTGAAGCGCTGTATGTCAATCTGTCAATCTAGTCTTATTAGCCAAGGCAGTCTGATCTTTAAATCTTCACTGTCTTGTTGAGATTCTTACCAGCTTGGCTAACAAGACTTGATTTACAGTCATGGCCAAAAGTGTTGGCACGCTTGAAATTGTTCCAAAAAATGACGTATTTCTCCCAGAAAAGTATTGCTATTGCACATTTTGTTATACATATTTATTTTCTTTGTGTGTATTGGAACAAGAGAAAAATAAAACAACAGAGAAAAAAGGCAAATTGGATATAATTTTACGCAAAACTCCAAAAATGGCTTGGACAAAATTGTTGGCACCTTTCCAAAATTGTGGTAAACAATTTTGCTTCAAGCACGTGATGCTCGTTCAAACTCACCTGTGGCAAGTAACAGGTGTGGGCAATAAGAAAATCACACCTGAAACCGGATAAAAAGAGAAGTTGACTCAATCTTTGCATTGTGTGTCTGTGTGTGCCACACTAAGCATGGAGAACAGAAAGAGAAGAGAACTGTCTGAGGACTTGAGAAAAAAATTGTTGAAAACTATCAACAATCTGGACGTGGATGGCAGAAAAATTGATGAAAGGTTGCAATACAGGATAGTATGGATGATGGATAAGCAGCCCCAATAAAGTTACAAAGAAATTCAAACTGTCTTACAGGCTTAGGGTGCATCAGTATCAGCGAGAACTATCCATCCACATTTCAATTAAATGAAATGCTATGGCAGAAGATCAAAGAGGACCCCAAGCAGACACAGAGGCATAAAAATCTAGACTGCAGTTTACCAAAATGTACGTAAACCAAAACCTTCTGGGAAACCATTTTGTAGACAGATAAGATCAAGATAGAGCTTCTTGGTAAAACACATCATTCTACTGTGTACCAAAAATGGAATGAGGCCTGCAAAAAAAGAACACATGACCTACAGTCACATATGGTGGAGGCCCAAAGATGTTTTGGGGTTGTTTTGCTGCTTGAGTGCTGTGGGTGCCTTGACCATGTGCAAGGCATCGTAAAATCTGAAGATTACTAAAGGATTTTAGTTCGCAATGTAGTGCCCAGTGCCACAAAGCTGGGTTTGAGTCCTAGGTCATGGGTCTTCCAGCAAGACAATGACCCCAAACAAACTTCAAGAAGCCCCTAGAAATGTATAGGAAATAAAGCGATGGAGAGTTCTGAAGTGGCAGCAATGAGTCTGGATCTAAATCCCATTGACACCTGTGGACAGATCTTAAAATTGCTGTTGGGAGAAGACTCCTTCACAAATGAGAGACCTGGATTAGTTTACAAAGGAAGAGTCTAAAATTCCACCAGAGAGATGTAAGAAGCTTGTGGATGCTTATAGGAAGTGATTAATTGCAATTATTTATTCCAAAGGGTGTGCAACCAACAATTTTGTCCAGGCCATTTTTGGAGTTTTGTGTAAAAGTATGTCCAATTAACCTTTTTTCTTGCTGTTCCAAAACACACAAAGAAAATAAACATGTAATTGTAATAATTTTCTGGGAGAAATACTTCTTCTGGAACAATTCGAGTGCTGCCAAGACTGCATATACATGGCACAATAAGGAGAAAGGGGCAGTATCTCATGAAGGGAGAGGCACAGGAAAACATTTAGACCAGATAAAAAATATATATTTATAGCAAGTGACAGGTCCTCAATAAAGGAGTATTCTCAAGTTTCAAAGTTACCCCCTATGTATTGGATAGGTTATAACTTTCCAATCGCTGGTAGCCCTCATCAATCCCAAGAGCCTGGGCTCTGAAGGGCCGTGCCTGAATAGATCAGTGGTCGATCAAGTGCTCTTACACTCCATTTATTCTTATGGGAGTGCCAAGGATCATCATGGTGCTCCCAGTAAGAGTCGAGCTGCGGTGTGCATGATTGACCGCAGCTCCATTCTGCCAGAGCTCTCCATAGACATGGTTCTTGGGATCGCTGAGGGCCATGGTGGTCAGACCTCCAGCAATTGGAAAATTATTTCCTATTCCATGGATAGAGGATAACATTCAAACTTGAGGTGACCCCCTTTGACATCAGTAAATCTTGAAAATGATATCACATTTATTAAAACGAATGCAGTAGTAAAAGATAATCTTAATGTTTCTTCATAGTGGTGTACAATAGGTATTTCAGAAGTAAGAGGTCTGGAAAGCTGCTCTTACCACCCTCCATAACATCTCCACAAGGTCTTAAAAGCAGGTAATGGCCATTATGTACTATTTCGCTGTGTGTACTGCCTGTGCAGTAGAGTAGAGATAGTGGACCCGTTGATGTTCAGATTCGCCACGTTCAGCCGGGCTTTAGATAAAGTTCAGTTCGGGACTCAGACTTGACCTGAACTTGATTCCGTAGCCCGAAACCAATTGAAAGTCAATGATTGGCAGCTCTGCTCTCTGCCCATATACAACCAACCATAAACAGAGCATTGCTGGTGGAGGGAGGACGGAATTTTTTTGTTTGTTTATTTTTCAACACACTACATCCAAAAATGTTGTGTTTACCCCCAGTGAGAGCCATTCAGAGACTACAAGTGGCTATCACTGGGCCAAGAACTGAGCTTACCCCAACACACCCATGCTCGATTGAGTGGTCCGCATGGGTACAGCACCCAAACTCCGTCACTGATTTTTTCTAAAGTCCGTGTTTCCTCATCGCTACACTAGAGAAGAAGCCTGACACGTAACCTTTTCTTTTCCAAAACCATTATAGTGTTAAAGTACTTATCTAGTTTAGAAACCCCATTTTTATATACCTTAATATGGAGTTCTGAGTTATTAGAGGCGTGGTGGGGTCTTCTGTTTAACATCTTCATCTCTCGAACAGAGTGGAGAGCAAAAACAAAGATCACCTGTCACTTCGATGGATCACACAACCCATACATAGAATAAGCACTAGGTAATGCTTAATTTCTCTAGTAGAAGTGCTGTAGGGACATTTTTACTACTCGGATTCTCTGCAGCTGATTGTTGGGCGTCCTGGTGGGTGGACACTTTATCTGCCTTTTTTTTAAGGGATTCTTTTAACAAGTAGCATTGTCCAAAAGAGAGATCTCTTATATTCTTTTCAAATGGTGGCACCCATAGAATATTCATGATAAGGGCTAAAACTATTGGTAGAGTAAAGGTTCCCCCATACACATTTGATTAATGACAGCTCAACCCGCCAATGTCGATCGATGGGTTTGGTTGACAGTCTAATGTGTAAGGAGGCACCGGCCGATTGATGGTTGGGAGAGATGTCGATCGTGCATGTCCAATTACAGATTACTGATCACATTGTTCTTCCTGAGATAAGCTGCCGGCCAAAATATCAGTCAAAGGATTCCTCATAGAGGGCAGAAGAGCGCCCAGATGATCCGTGTTTGGGAGCATGATCAACTGAATCATTGTTCAGTTTTACAAAGTTAATTAAATGAGTTGATCGTTCTTCAGGCGTTTTCCGTTCTGAAGACTGAATCTTTATAATAGAACTCAACGGGAAGCCTCAAGAGACGCCCAGAAGACTGCTGAGCATCTTATTGAGAGATTTTGCTTCAAAAACTGTTAGTGGCTTCATAATTGATCAATGGAGTAAAAAAAATGTTTGCAAAAAGGTAATAAAAATGTTGGAAAATTGCTCAGAGAAAAAAAAAATATATAAAGCGCCCAACAAATGACCAAAAATACCTTAAAAATTACTAGAATAACAGTGGAGTTTCCTGAACCGTCTTTTTCTAGAAAAACGTATCAGACTAAAAAAGATGTGTTGACATACCCTGACGGTGAGTTCCAGCCTAAGCACTAGATAGGGGATATCTGTGTGGGTCCCATCATTGTGAGCCTTCCTGGACAGTGATGAGCAGACTCACAAATAACCGGGACTGGCAGGTCTCTTTTATCTGGTTTTTAAAATCCTGATCCGGGCCAGATTCCGGTCTGCATATAAGTGTATGGGGGCTAGAATCCGACGATTAAAAATGTTGTTAGAAGGGATAGGGGGATAGGAGCAGGTGTGCTATACTTATCGAGGCTCCGGGGCGGCTGTATGCTGCTTCCAGGCCATGTATTCACTTCAGGGGCTGCTCATTACTTTCATTTGATATGCACTGCTTTCAGTTCACCGGAGGTCATACCCGGGTTCCTATTGTATGACTTCTGGTGACCTGAAGTACTCTTTAACAGTGACAGTGCCGGTCAGGGGTATGGGACTGCGGGCAGCCCCACACTCCCCGACCCCCGGCCGCCATTGTGAGTGTTAAAAAGGACTGGTGGGATGCGGGGCAGTGCCAGCTGGGGAGAGGGGGTACGGGACTTCCCCGCACTCCCCTTCCCCTAGCCGTGACTTTCAGCCTGAAAAAGCTAGTGGGGTGCAGGATATCCAGGTATGACCTCCGGTGATCTGAGTGATGTCACTGCTTGTCAGTGTTTCCTGGAGCCTGGAGAGATCGGACATGTTTTTGGTTTCTCCAGGCTCAGATGTATCAGAATCAGGACCGCCGTGGGATGTCGTGTGGATTACGATTGAAATTTAAGGGTCTTTTTGGGGTTAATAAAGAGGGGAAAGAGGGTGCTGTATTTTATTTCCAATAAAGGATTTTTCTCTGTGTTTTATGTTTATTTCTTTTTACTTATAGGATTAGTGATGGGGGAGTCTTATAGACCCCTACCCATCACTAATTTTGGGTTTGATGACAGTTGTGCGTTGTCATTTAACCCCTTATTACCCCAATTGCATAGCAATTTGGAAGAGCAGAGTAAAGCGCCGGGATTGTCACATCTAATGGATGCGACAATTTTGGGGTGGCTGCAGGCTGCTATTTTTAGGCTGGTGGGCTCCCAATAACCACGGGTCTCCCCAACTTGAGAATACCAGACACCAACTGCCGGGCTTTATCATGGCTGGGTATCAAAATTGAGGGGGACTGCACTCTGTTTTTTTATTTATATATTTAAATAATAATTAAAAAAAAAAAAAAAAAAGTCGACTGCGGGTCCTCCCATTTTGATACATAGCCAAGATAAGCGCATAATTGGGGCTGCAGCCTGTAACCATATGCTTTATCTATGCTGGGTATCATAATATTTGGGACCCTACCCCAAATATTTTTTTTATTTATTTTTACTGTACAATAGTGAGCCGCAGACAGTGCCTGTGATTGGTTGGAGGCAGATGATGGGCGCGGTGTTTGACTGCAACCAATCACAGACGCTAGGACGGCCCATGGGCGGGGAAAGCAGAGAAAGCAGTGCATATGGATGAGCAATAATGAGCAGCCCAGAAAGTGAAGGAGAGGCCGCGGGAGCAGTCACAGCCACAGCCACGCCGGTGCCTCGGTAAGTATGCTTCATTCTTATTTTCTTTCTTTTTCTATTTTTTTTTTTTTTTTTTTATTCCCCGAGTTGTTGGATCCGGATCAACACTCGGGTCCAGCACTCAGGTAAGTTTCAAACCGCCCATCACTATTCCTGGATACAACTCTGTGTCCAGAGCTGACGCTGGCTGCACCTGAGCCCCACACATACTCTTCAATATATAACACTGTCAAAGGTAACCCAGTCCAGTGCTCAGTCATCTGCAGGTATCTTCTGTCACCGACATAGGAGAGCGCAGGACACAGGTAATAGTCAATAGTCTGCAACTCCCCACACCGCAGTATCTAACAAATTCAACTCCTTAATATCACAGTGTGCAGTGTAATAATAACACAGTGTGCAGTGTAATAATAACAGAGTGTGCAGTGTAATAATAAAACAGTGTGCAGCGTAATAATAACAGTGTGCAGTGTAATAACAGTGTGCAGTGTAATAATAAAACAGTGTGCAGTGTAATAATAACAGTGTGCAGTGTAATAACAGTGTGCAGTGTAATAATAACACAGTGTGCAGTGTAATAATAACACAGTGTGCAGTGTAATAATAACACAGTGTGCACTGTAATAAGTGTGCAGTGTAATAATATCATAGTGTTCAGTGTAATAATATCACAGTGTGCAGTGTAATAATCATAGTGTGCGGTGTAATAATAACACAGTGTGCAGTGTAATAATCATAGTGTGCGGTGTACAGTGTAATAACACAGTGTGCAGTGTAATAACACTGTGCAGTGTACAGTGTAATAATAACACAGTGTGCAGTGTAATAACAGTGTGCAGTATAATAACACATTATGCAGTACAATAACAGTGTAATAATAACAGTGTGCAGTGTAATAATATAGTGTGCAGTGTGCTAATATAGCATGTTGTGTAATATACCTGTTTGCAGTGTAATAAATAATAAGAGGGTGCAGTATAATAATACAATGTGCAGTGCAATAATAACAACAGTGTGTAGTGTAATAATAGCGCATTATACTGGATGGTATAATAGCACAGTGTGCAGTGTAATAATAATACAGTGTGGTATAATAATAGCACAGTGCAGTGTAATAATTACACATTGTGCAGTGTAATAACAGTGTGCAGTGTAATAATAATACAGTGTGGTATAATAATAGCACAGTGCAGTGTAATAATTACACATTGTGCAGTGTAATAACAGTGTGCAGTGTAATAACAACACAGTGTGCAGTGTAATAACAACACAGTGTGCAGTGTAATAATATAGTGTGCAGTGTAATAGGGTGCAGTTTAATAACAACACTGTGCAGTGTAATAATATAGTGTGCAGTGTAATAATATAGTGTCCTGTGCAGTGTAATAACAGTGTGCAGTATAATAATAATAACAACAACACAGTGTGCAGTGTAATAATATAGTGTGCTGTGCAGTGTAATAACAGTGTGCAGTATAATAATAACACAGTGTGCAGTGTAATAATATACTGTGCAGTGTAATAACAGTGTGCAGTATAATAATAACACAGTGTGCAGTATAATAATAACACAGTGTGCAGTGTAATAATATACTGTGCTGTGCAGTGTAATAACAGTGTGCAGTATAATAATAACACAGTGTGCAGTGTGATAATATAGTGTGCAGTGTAATATCCCTCTTTGGAGTGTCATAAATAATAACAGTGTGCAGTGTAATAATACAATGTGCAGTGCAATAATAACACCAGTGTGTAGTGTAATAATAGCACATTATACAGTGTAATAACATCACAGTGTGCTTCGCTCCAGATCGCAATTACTTTTTAGATACGAGCCATGTGATACTTACTGGGATCTCTGAAAGTTCCTGTTGTTGCAGGAGGAAAAAAAGAGAGAAAATAAGGAAAAATATTAGATGGATAGTGAGGAAGGGGCTCGCTGGTAAGAAAAAAAGGAATGACTTTAAGAAGGTCGTAGTGCAAACGTCATTCTGCAATAGTTTTTTTTATATTACACAGAAGTAAAGGGTTTTTTGTTTAATATGGTAAAGAATCCATGTTATTACATACAGAAAGATACAGATCCATCCAGCCAGGAATGCATTGTGTGACCTGAAGATTTTAGATATTTCCTTCCTTCTGCATCGTCTGTAATGCCGTCTGCAGACAAGTGATACAAGTGATACAGCTTTTGATGGATTCGTCCAAGAGTCTAATGTGTACGAGGGACCCAGAAAACTGGTTGTTGGGTGAGATGTTGATGGGGTTTGTCCGAATTCAGACTGATGATCGCTTTGATCTTCTGGAGATAAACTGTAAATGTCTTGTGATGGCTCTATCTTAGGCCCCCTTCACACATCCGTGTCTCCGGTACATGTGAGGTCCATTTTCACACGTACCAAATACACGGGCACACATAGACCCATTAAAATCAATGAGTCTGCGCACACTTGTGTGTTTTCACATGGACCGTGTGTCTGTGTGGAGAAATACACGTGTCTGTGTGATCCACACGTTGACATGTCCGTTTTTCTCCAGCATCATGGGTGTCACACGGACCGCACAGATGTGCTCCGTGTGACATCAGTGTGACACGTACCGGAGAAAACCACGTTTCTGTGAAATAAAATGAATTTCTACACTCACCTTCTTCAGCGCTGCTGTCTATGCTACCGCTGTCACTTGCTTCTGACCCTCGCTCATTATGCTCATTGCATATTCACTGCATCGAGGACCAGAAGCAGCAGTGCAGGAGACATCAGCACCACCGATAGCAACGCCAGGGATAGGTGAGCATAAAATTCCTATTCTCCGTGTGTTATCACGGATAGCACACGGAGAATATTCGTGTGCCGAAATCACGGCACACAGAGGGCCATATGCACCTTTTATCTAAGAGGCCTTAGATAAAGAACACAGTGACAGGAGGACTATAGGCAGGGAACAGTTAAGTTCTGTGGGTCACCCACAGGAGAAGGAGCCAGCTGCAGGATACAGCCTGACTCCATCCGAGTCTAGTCAGGCAAGTAGTACCGTAGTTAGAAAGCTGTACTAGTGGGTAGTATGAGAAGGAGAAGTGTACAAGTCCATCAAATACCTTAGGCTGTGGCAGCTGTGACCTGACCCTAAGGGTCAAACCAGGAACACAGAACGCGGGAAGGACTCCAGTCGGAGACGGGTGGAGGGTCACCTTTGTTCACAAGTCGTGAGTACCAGGACCGAACTCTAGAGAGGTTTCCCAGTCAGTGGACCGACTTCAGCATTAATAATCGGCAAGTGGAGGATTGTCATAGGCTTGGGTGAACAGGTTGTCATGGAGAGTGCCTTAGATAAGCTGCATCCGACGGTGGTGAAAACCATTTGTACAGAATGGGTCACTATGGGTTATACGAGACCATGGCCATGCGGGACTCTATGAATTTATTTTGTGAAAACCATGGTGTCAGGCAGTAAGAAGGAGGACAGACAAACAGCAGGAGTAGTACCAGGAATGATGGAGCAGCCTAAAGTGAAACTGTACCTTGAAGTCAAATGTATTGTAAAAGACTTGTTCAAGTATTGTGCCTGCAGTGACGAGGTGTTGGAAGTACTGTGCCTAATCTTGAGTAACCGACTCGGAAAAATCCTGGTCGGCATGATGGCCTAATCACAGGTATGGCTTGCACACACAAAGACCACACACCCAGCCAGGAGCACCACTACCAATCCCTTCACCCTTGCTTTGTGGAGGTGGATGGGGTACGGACAATCAAAGGACTGAACCACTCACCTGCGGCAACTGCCCAGCGCCACCCCCACACAAAAGCTGTCCCCCTTAAAATTTTGTTGGAGACAATGACTGGCATCTTTAAAGGGGGATGGCCTAGAAACAACATCTAGCGCTTATTCACAAAAGACGTGATCTCTGGGAATCCCATCAATTTAGAGTACTCAGTGTCATGGGTGTGTTATGTGGTTTCTGACCATATGTCACGCTCCCGGTGTCCTGGCACCGCTTCTTACCCACTGATCTGGTCTCACCATCACGGCACCGCTCTGTACCCACTAATCCAGTCTCACCATCACGGCACCACTCCTTACCCACTGATCCGGTCCACTTGCCCACCGATCGCGGCCGCTGTTCCCGCTCATGCTCCCCTGCGTCCTGTCCCTGGCCTCCTGTGCTTGCCTCTGGCTCCCGGGCTTCATGAATGTGTATTAGGGCGGGGCCGCGCTCACTAACCTTGTCTTATAGGCCCCACATCCCTGAAACAGGATATGGCTGATACAGGTGCAGGGTATAGAAGACTTCCCTTGCCTGGTGGGTGGTGCCTGATCAATGAGTTCCCATAGCTAGGTGCCCAGGTCCCTTTTGTACTTTGTCTCCAAGACTAACTCTGTCTCTTCCTCAGAGCCTGTCTGCCGCCTTGACATTGTCCCAATTGCGGAGTTCCCCAGGAAGTGTCCCGTGACTGTCTGCTGTGGTTTCCGCCATCATCCGTCAGTTTGATCCTGTCACCGGTCCCTGGTTACCTCGCTCTGCACATCCCGTCTGGATCCGGATCCTGCCTGTTGTCTCTACTCGGCACCTGAACCCGGTTCCAGTCATCCGTCCTCCCTACGACTCCCTTTGGACTCTTGCAGACTTCTATAGGACTTGGACTTCGTACCTCCCGTGTTCTGGTTACCGTGCATTTAGGCCCTCTGGCGGGGTGACCGGACAGTCCCTGTATAGGGGTTCGCTCCGGGTAGCCTCTCTGGGGGAGTCCGGTGCTCGGCCCAGTGAATCCACATCCAGGACGTTACACCATAGAAAGTCAGTGTTTGGTTACACAGAATGCTCCATGACTTTCATTTGTTCCTGCTGTCAGTATTCATTGGTAGAGGTAGCTTTCCAGCTGGATTCATCTCTCCCCCTTTTGGATCCAGCAGGAGTTCAACTTCCACCAAGCTGCTGATCATCTGTATTCTCTTGTTGCTTATACACCCCTTCCTTTGGACTGCACTGGTGATATTCTTCAGTTTTTTCAAGCCCTGGGTGCAAGCAGGTGGCTTGTACTCCTCTGTGGTATTATTGCAGAAAGCTTTGCTGAACTTCTACTAGTGTCATCAGTCGATAAGTAGTTCATGCATTTTTCCCCCTGTGTATCCTCCTTGCGCCGTCTATAGTGGTTAGTGGGGTTGATGAAGAGCTCATCCCATCCTTCCCTATTAAGGGCCCAGCCTGGGGTCAGGTATCCGGCTTGGCGCATATGTGTTGAACCTATCTAAGGTGGTGAGAGATCCCAGAGACCAGTAGTAGGTTTGGTGATGGTTCACCATCTTCCCTTTCCCTAGACACAAGGTTTCCTTTCCCTTTCACCGTGCCTTTGGTACTCCCCCGTACCTAGCATGATACTCAGGTCCTGTGCTCCTTGTTTAAATGGATTGATTATCACACATGTCCACTACTGCTCTGTTCATGGACTATAGGACTAAATAAGATGAAGGATCGCCATTACACAAGTGCTCCTTTTCTGTTGCCTCCTAAGTCCATCGCCTAGACTTAGACATGTGACCACTGCAGCTAATCAGTGGATACAGCAATGACCAATGTGTCACTTATAGGCAGTGATTGCGTTACTGCTACACCTAGACTGGATGGATATGTAATCAGGAAGTATATAGACTGGTGGTGGAACCAGGAAGTATGAAGACCGTTGGGGGAACCAGGAAGTATGGAGACCGGTGGGGGAACTAGGAAGTATGGAGACTGGTGGGGGAACCAGGAAGTATGGAGACCGGTGGGGGATCTAGTAAGTATGGAGACCGGTGGGGGAGCCAGGAAGTATGGAGACCGGTGGGGGAACCAGGAAGTATGGAGACCGGTGAGGGAACCAGGAAGTATGGAGACCGGTGAGGGAACCAGGAAGTATGGAGACCGGTGAGGGAACCAGGAAGTATGGAGACCGGTGAGGGAACCAGGAAGTATGGAGACCGGTGGGGGATCTAGTAAGTATGGTGACCGGTGGGGGATCTAGTAAGTATGGAGACCGATGGGGGAACTAGGAAGTATGGAGAACGATGGGGAAACCAGGAGCAGATGGATCAGGATCTATGGGGAAGCGTTAAAGTGACTATGTGATATTATATTAATTTACAACATTCTGAGATTTTTCTTTTAAATACTTCAAGTGTCCAAAAAAAACCCCCTTTCATGTAATTGGCGCTTTCATGACATATCTTTATGAGGGTGAATGGTAGCATGACATTTACTGAGCGACAGGATGATTAACCAGCAATATGCAGCAATAACTGAAAGAGTTATTATAATAATATATATTATATTATAACAATATATTAATAGGATTCTGACAACGGTCTTGTGCTGCCCGGACCCGCTCTGATTAGAATATTAGCTTAATTATGCAAAAGGAAATGTGTTTTCACTTTCTGTCTTCGCAGCTGTCTTAAGCGCACGGCTTTAAGGAGGGTTTCACATGAACGCAATCAGCCTCCCGGTATAAATACATTAGGGGTGAATTAAAGAGAAGGAAGAAAAAATCATCATCATTCATCAATTCTTGGAAACAGATCCAACATCAAGACCGGATGAGTCTACTGTGTACAAAATGTCACCATGGGCCCCATCGCATAATTCACAATGGCACTTTCCCACCATAAAGCTCTGCCAAATATATTATGCCTTTATTAAAGTTATTGCGTATCATTTTGTTCCTCGATATGACATTTTGTCATATCTAATTTTATCATTTTTTACTACAGTGGATTTCAGAGTTTTTTTTCTGACTTGATAATATGATTATGATTGCATGCATCTGTAGGGGGCGCACAGGCGGAGGGTCACATCAGCGCTCCCAGTCAGTTGTTCCCTTGTATGTGTGTCTGATCTTCCAGACACTTTGCTGGGTGGACGTGTACTTTAATCTGACAATGATCTTGGGAACCCTTTCTCACATAAAGAAAGGAGAGATTCTGATTTGATCAGATCACAGGAGGCAATGACAGTTTCCAGATTTTTTGTTCTCAGTGGAGGCTTAGTACATGTCATGGGGTATGTAATTAGAGGACAGGGGCCCCTAGGCTGTCCCTCAGACTTGAGACCCTGCACTGTCCCTTATCTTGGAGGCAGGCTTGATGGTAGCCAGGTCTGAGCCCCCAGTGTGACCCTAACTCCTGTACGAGCTTTGATCTTACTCCCCCTTCCCACACCCTTAGGCCCCCTTCACACGTCAGTGATTCTGGTATGTGCTTTTTTTATACGTACCAGAATCACTGACATATGCAGACCCATTATAATCAATGGGTCTGCTCACACATCAGTGATTTTTCACTGAACGTGTCTCCGTGCAGCATACACCCATGTCCGTGATTATGCACGGAGACAAGTCAGTTTTTTTTCTGGCATCACTGATGACCCACGGACCACACTATGGTGTGATCCGTGTGTGATCCGTGAAACACGCACCAGAAAAACACTGACATATCAAATAATAAACATTTTCAACTCACCTTTCCAGCAACGTGCTGTGCAGCCTCTGCTCTCGGCAGCTCCTGTCCGGCTCATGAATATTCATGAAAGCAGGAACAGCCGACCCGGAAGTAGCTGCAGAGAGCGGTGGGCGGACGCTGCAGAGCCGAGGAGTTCAGCACCATGGACAGCAGTAGTGAAGGCAGGTGAGTAATGTCCACTTGCAATCACGGATCACGGATTGCACATGGACAACCCACGTGTGCCATGAATCATGGAACACGGAGGGACATGTGTGTGTTTTACACGTCAGTGAAGAATGTCAGTGTTTTTCACTGACGTGTGAAATGGGCCTTAAAGCGAGCCAGAAAACACAATGACAAAACCCCACTAAACAACATTGATAAGGGAGAATGGAAACTCATGCACACAACACTCAAAACAAACAGGAGAAACAATATTGTGTACCGAGGAACAATGAAAAAGGGAAGGAAGTAACGCACAACTGGGGAATGCTCACACCACTCAAAGGCACAACATGGATCACCATAAACAGGATAACCACCAAGACCAGGATCGCTGGAGCTTATGCTGAAGCTATCATCAGCACACACTGGAAGCAAGCCATGCTATAAATAGGGAAGAGACAGCTACACATGGCAATTAGCAACCTGAGCTCTTAGGTCCTGCTCACAAATCTGCAGGAATTTACTCCTGTAGAGCAGAAGACAAGTGAACCTTAACCAGCCAATGCTTGGCTCTGTCTGAACAATCTAGAAGCCTTGTTGCTTGTAAGTCTCTGTCTTTGTGGTAGGTCTGACGATGCTGTGCCAGCATGTGCATGCAGAGCCGAACATCACATGACAATACTTGAGGAATACATGACAGCCCTACTTGGTTCCTTTGTTCTACTTTTTTGCTGACTTTGGTCCAGCTTTAGCCTATTATTTATTCACAGTAACTTTCTGGACCTGTTCTACACTTTGCTCCACTCCCACTTTCCTTTGCTGTCTCAGGGTCCCACTTTAGCCCACATCTTTACCTGTCTGGACTTGTGACTCCATACACAGCTAAAACTGAGCTCGTCTATCTCCAGTACTACAATTCTGGGGCACTAGAGATGTTTTTGCTGTATCTTAAATGGAACACCATTTGTGGGTACAGCGGAGGTGTGATGCACAGTCAAGAGATGCCCATCAGACAGCTCGGCGCTGATTAGTATATGGTGCAGGACAGTTATAAAAGGCATTTACCAATGTATGTGGAGGATCTGAGCCATTATGAAGAGTTTTAAGGAATATCATTGACCACAGCATTAAGGTGCTGGATACAGACTATATAGGGAAAACTAGTGACAGGATCCATTTATATATAGATTCTATAGGAAGCGTTAGTGACAGGTTCCTTTTATATATATATATATATATATATATATATATTTTATAGGGAAAACTAGTAACAGGTTCCCTTTATATACAGATTATATAGGGAAACCTAGCGACAGCTTCCCTTAATATACAAATTATATAAGGAAAACTAGTGACAGGTTCCCTATATATATATATATATATATATATATATGTATATATACAGTTAGGTCCAGAAATATTTGGACAGTGACAATTTTCGCGAGTTGGGCTCTGCATGCCACCACATTGGATTTGAAATGAAATCTCTACAACAGAATTCAAGTGCAGATTGTAACGTTTAATTTGAAGGTTTGAACAAAAATATCTGATAGAAATTGTAGGAATTGTACACATTTCTTTACAAACACTCCACATTTTAGGAGGTCAAAAGTAATTGGACAAATAAACCAAACCCAAAAAAAATTTTTTATTTTCAATATTTTGTTGCGAATCCTTTGGAGGCAATCACTGCCTTAAGTCTGGAACCCATGGACATCACCAAACGCTGGGTTTCCTCCTTCTTAATGCTTTGCCAGGCCTTTACAGCCGCAGCCTTCAGGTCTTGCTTGTTTGTGGGTCTTTCCGTCTTAAGTCTGGATTTGAGCAAGTGAAATGAATGCTCAATTGGGTTAAGATCTGGTGATTGACTTGGCCATTGCAGAATGTTCCACTTTTTTGCACTCATGAACTCCTGGGTAGCTTTGGCTGTATGTTTGGGGTCATTGTCCATCTGTACTATGAAGCGCCGTACGATCAACTTTGCGGCATTTGGCTGAATCTGGGCTAAAAGTATATCCCGGTACACTTCAGAATTCATCCGGCTACTCTTGTCTGCTGTTATGTCATCAATAAACACAAGTGACCCAGTGCCATTAAAAGCCATGCATGCCCATGCCATCACGTTGCCTCCACCATGTTTTACAGAGGATGTGGTGTGCCTTGGATCATGTGCCGTTCCCTTTCTTCTCCAAACTTTTTTCTTTCCATCATTCTGGTACAGGTTGATCTTTGTCTCATCTGTCCATAGAATACTTTTCCAGAACTGAGCTGGCTTCATGAGGTGTTTTTCAGCAAATTTAACTCTGGCCTGTCTATTTTTGGAATTGATGAATGGTTTGCATCTAGATGTGAACCCTTTGTATTTACTTTCATGGAGTCTTCTCTTTACTGTTGACTTAGAGACAGATACACCTACTTCACTGAGAGTGTTCTGGACTTCAGTTGATGTTGTGAACGGGTTCTTCTTCACCAAAGAAAGTATGCGGCGATCATCCACCACTGTTGTCATCCGTGGACGCCCAGGCCTTTTTGAGTTCCCAAGCTCACCAGTCAATTCCATTTTTCTCAGAATGTACCCGACTGTTGATTTTGCTACTCCAAGCATGTCTGCTATCTCTCTGATGGATTTTTTCTTTTTTTTCAGCCTCAGGATGTTCTGCTTCACCTCAATTGAGAGTTCCTTAGACCCCATGTTGTCTGGTCACAGCAACAGCTTCCAAATGCAAAACCACACACCTGTAATCAACCCCAGACCTTTTAACTACTTCATTGATTACAGGTTAACGAGGGAGACGCCTTCAGAGTTAATTGCAGCCCTTAGAGTCCCTTGTCCAATTACTTTTGGTCCCTTGAAAAAGAGGAGGCTATGCATTACAGAGCTATGATTCCTAAACCCTTTCTCCGATTTGGATGTGAAAACTCTCATATTGCAGCTGGGAGTGTGCACTTTCAGCCCATATTATATATATAATTGTATTTCTGAACATGTTTTTGTAAACAGCTAAAATAACAAAACTTGTGTCACTGTCCAAATATTTCTGGACCTAACTGTGTATATATATATATATATATATATATATATATATATATATATATATATATATATATAAATATATATACACACATATGTGTATATATTCTATAGGAAAAACTAAAACTAGTTACAGGATCCCTTTTATATGTATAAATTCTATAGGAAAAACTAGTGACAAGTTTCCTTTATATATAGATTCTATAGGAAAAATTAGTGACAGCTTCACTTTATATACAGATTATATAGGGAAAAGTAGTGACAGCCTACCTTTATATACAGATTCTATAGGAAAAATGCAGGGCAGGTCGGTGAGGCTGCACTGAATGCACCCTGACTGCCGAGCCCGGTATGTAAGAGGTTAAAATCCCACTCCCATGCCCGAACCTTGCCCCCTTTCTGGTGTCCAATCCCACTATTCTCCTCACTATTGGATCCCCTATATAATCCCCCTACTTCCTGGATTCGGCCTCTCCTCATCCTGAGACCCGGATGCTGCTGTCCCACCCTCCCTCCCCTTTATTGTATGTTATATTGTTTTAAGTCACAGTGGTCAGTGGTTGAAAATAGTGGATGTTAAGCGAAGGCTGATTGCGCCGGGAGTCCGGCCTGGCATTACGCCTCGTTTGAAATGGTATATCCGGTTGCATAATTACAATGGTTATTTTAAGCTGTGACCGACCCCCAACCCAACAAAAGATGAGAGTTTGTATAAATATTTGATTACCTCTCCAATAAAGTTGATTTGGTTTACTACAATTGTGTGTTTTGTTCGGGCATGGGACTTTGGTTCAGTGGTGGGGTCTCGGCAGTCTTAGTGACAGCTTAATTTATATACAGATTATATAGGGTAAACTAGTACAAGGTAACCTTTATATACAGATTATATAGGGAAAACTAGCGACAGGTAACCTTTATATCCAGATTATATAGGGAAAACTAGCGACAGGTTCCCTTTAGATTCAATCTACCACTGTTCGTGCAAGTTACTTTTTTGTTATCAGTCTTACCCTTTTTCCTTTTCACACTGTGGCCTAAAACTCTCCAACCTCCCTCCACAAAACTCATTGACTCAGCCTTTTATTACATAAGCCCCTCTCCATAATAAGACCTGCTATATAATTTTTAACTCCTTTCTAGCCAGTGTGTCTAAAAGTGCTGATTTACCAAAAATGGCAGTATTTTTATAGCAATTTTTGGGAAAATGAAAACTATAAAACTATCAATATCACATTAATAAATGAAAACAATGCAGTGTTCAGAAAAATGAAACAGCCGTCAGGAGGTGCTGGCTTCTTTATCACTCGTTTACACAGCCACCATTGGATGATGCAGCTCGCATTGGATACATTGGAAACTGTATAAGGCTCCGGCTAAACGACATAACTTTGGACGCAACTGCAACAAGGGAAATTTTCAGCTCCTTGTCGCAGTACCCTGTGGGTCGTAAATTCGACCCTCATTCAACTTCATTATGCTGCCATGTTGCACCGGCATATTTTGGCTTCGTGGATCTGTGTTGTAACTAAATTTTAACCTGAGCATAAACATGTATGCGGTGAGCGCCCACTAGTGTCGGCTCTAGGGACCTGTTATGATAGTATCATAGCGCAGAGAGAGAACCTGTTTTGTATGGGGCTCCCAGCAGTCGTATACCTTCCCTGCAGGGTATATAGTCCAGTTTGGTGTTGCTACACCCGTGGAACTGCAGCAGCCTTCACTCCTACATAGTGGTTGTGTCTCATACAACCACGGTTTAACCAAAAAGGGATAAATACGGGATTCAAAAGGCAGTGGATTAACAAAATAAATAAAGCTCTACAAAAGATACAATCTTTATTAAATATTTTAAAGACCACCAATGATAATACCTTTTAAAAAAGGTTCCGGTAGGGTATGATGAGGGTGAGTTAGGCATGACACAGATAAAAAACTACAATAACAAAAGGGTCCACTGATGAGGTGTAGCCCCACAAAAAACAGGTTCGCCCTGTTTTTATAACCTACCTGACAATGGAGGGTATGACACCCTACTGTATTTTGGCGCCCCCGTACAACGTCGTCTGTACCTATAAAAACCCTATTAGTCACCTATGAGCAAAATATCAAGGTACACAGTGTACCAAATCAGCATGTGCAAATGTGAAGGAGCGAGCAGGGTTAGTGGACCCCCTTGACCACAGGGGAACCCAGGCTTACCCTTTAGCTGGAGGGGTTTATTTAAGCACTTACTGTGAGGCGGAAGTCAGATACCACTCCCAGTGCAGTGACCGGCACTGTGGTAGCTGACCCCCAGGACAGGAAACGGATTCAGGTATAGGTACAGGTGCAGGTTGGTAGAGATGGGATGGCTGAGGCAGACAGGTAGGCAGGTACGGACTGATATGATGAGCTCGGCAGGGACAGATAGGTATGGGAATACAGCTACAGGTAACAGACTCAGGGATAACAGGACATGAGCTCAGGACCTGACAACTAACTAGCTAGCAGACTGAAGACTAACTAATTCAAGGCGTTGCGCAGGCCCCTCCCCCAATGGGAAGGTGCCTTAAATACATAGAGGCATTTCCTGGAAATTGTGTGCCGACCCTTTAAGAAGAGGGCTGGTGTGCGCGTGCGTACTCTAAGCACACTCCCAGGAGACCTGGGCTGCATACACAGGCCCCAGGAGGGGGAGGAGGCAATAGCACATGTGGACAGCCGGGGGAGTGCTGGGAAGGATGTGACTCGGCCAGTGCGGAGAAAGGGACACCGGCACTGCAACCCCAATCTAATTCCAACAAACCCACAAATTATCCCACAATAAATTACAAGATGAATAAAGATTGTATCTTTAATAGGGGTTTATTTATTTTGTCTCCCACAACCAACCCACGTGAGGAGATTTATCCATCCCCTCACCCCTTTTTATCAGTTATCACCCTATTGCGCTCTCATTTTCACCTTTCGTTCTCCTCTCTGCATGGTAATAAGAGAAGTGAAATCTGACACTTATGTGCATAAAAAGTATAGAAGCTTTATTTCTCAGAATATAAAATCCTTAACACGGAAACAAGAGGAATACGACTGACGCGTTTCGAACACAGTGAGTATTCACAATCGTAGAACCTTGTGTTTCCATGTTATGGATTTTATTTTCTGAGAAATAAAGGCTTTATACCTTTTTCTTCCCAAGAGTGCCAGACTTCACTTCTCTCTTGGCTGTGGGATATGCCGCTATCGGGCCGGTGCACCTCCTCCTTCATATCTGCTCTCTGCATAGCAGTTACGCCTCTGGCTCCTGTCACTGGTGATCCCATGGCTTAGATTAGGCGGTATGAAGTATTGCTCCATGTTGCGTTGCTGTTCCGCTATACTAAGTGTAATGATAAGCACTGAGACCTAGGTTTTATTTAGCGAACACACAATGCCATGTAGACACATGTGATGTGACATGTACAGACGTGATGAGAACATCAGCTGATGTACAAGATGACAAGTACTCTGTGTCGTGACTGACACAGACACAAACACCTTAATGGAAACCGCTGGCTGGAACAAACAGCAAACCAGTGACATCCTTTGAAATTTATGGAGCAGATATTTATTTTTCATCACCAGGTTCGATTTTTTCACACAATTCCTGCATTTTATGATCAAGCTCCAGATGTTTTTGCATTCGGATCATCTAGTGATAAGTGCAAATTCATTTGAGGTGCAAAGTTTTTAAGCTCTCTCTTTAGGGAGATGTCCAGGATTAGAGAAACATGGCAGCCCGCAGCCATCTTCAAGTTCTGCTATTTAGTACAATATTTAGATCCTCTTATTGTTATACATCTGTCCTAGGTCTGGTCTCTGCTCCCTTCAGCCCGCTTCACTAAACTTTCTTGTGCTCCATGTTAGGCTTTGCAAGTAGCCCGGCTATCTCCCATGTGATGAGCTTCCTAGGCCTATATAAGGCTCACCAAGACACCCACTTGTCTTTTCTGTACACGAGGACCTGTCTGTGGCCTCCAAGATCTCTGCTACCTGTCTGTGCTCTCCAGGACGTCTCCTGTGTACCTGCAGCTTCTAGAACCTCTGCTACCTGTCTACTGTGGTCTCCAGAACATCTCCTGCCTGCCTGTGGTTTCCAGTACCTCTGCTACTTATTCCCAGTTTTCCAGGACCTCCACTGCCTGTCTATGATCTTTAGGATTTCTGCTGTCTGCCTGCAGCTTTCAGTACCTCTGCTACTTGTTTCCAGTCTTCCAGGACCTTCACTAGCTGTTTGTAGTCTCCAAGATATCTCCTGTCTGCCTGCGGCTTCCAGTACCTCTGCTACATGTCTGTGGTCTCCAGGATGTCTCCTGTATGCCTGGAGCTTCCAGTACCTCTGTTACTTGTTCCCAGTCTTCCAGGACCTCCACTACCTGTTTGTGGTCTCCAGGACATTTTCTGTCTGCCTGACACTACCAGTACTTCTCCTACTTGTTCCCAGTCTTGCAGGACCTCTGCTACCTGTCTATGGTCTTTAGAATTTCTCCTGTCTGCCTGCAGCTTCCAGTACATCTACTACCTGTCTATGGTCTTTAGGATTTCTCCTGTCTGCCTGCAGCTTCCAGTACCTCTGCTACCTGTTTCCATTGTTCCAAAACCTCTGCTACCTGTGTATGGTCTCTAAAACATCTCTTGTCAGCCCTCGACTTCCAGTTCCTCTGCTACCTGTCTGCGGTCTCCAAGATGTTTCCTGTCTGCCTGCAGCTTACAGTATGTCTACTTATCTGTGGTCTCCAGGACGTCTCCTGGCTGCCTGAGCCTTCCAATACCTGTGCAACCTTTCTGTGTTTCCTGCGTACCTCAACTGCCTGCTGCACTGATGCCTGTCTGCCCATCTGAACCTTGGGTTTTAAGGATCCTCTTCACTTAGTGAGCCTAACATTAATATTCGACACAACCCTGTTCCAGCAGTAACAAAGGGACATCTAAAATCCAGAAAAGAACCCCAAAAAAGTGTGATCTACACTGGCCGAGCAAAACGGTAACAATGTTTTGAACTTTTTACTTACAGGCTCCATATCTCACCATCCACAGCGTTGAATGTGAGACTACCTTCATTTTATAGACAATCATTTTGGCTTTCTCATACATAAAATTGACTTGCATAAGATTAGTTATGCAGATTCTTGTCATGTGACTGCATTGTTATTGTTTGGTCCCTACTGGCATACTCACTTGGGTATGTATATAGATTTTTCTTCAGTTCTACCCATAAGTGCTCAATTGAGTTGAGGTCTGGGGGGCCAATCCAGCACCTCTACTACATTGTCATTGAACCATTTCTTCACCAGTCTCTACGTATGCTTCGGGTCGTTGAATTGCTGAAACACTATGTCATACTTTTCACACCAATACTACTCGAGTGTACAAAGTAACTCATCTTGTAGGATCCTCACATCTAGCTCAGTATTGATACCACCATCGATCCTGGTCAAGTATCCAATGGATTTGGCTGTGAAACACCCCCATATCATCAGGCTTCCTCCACCAAACTTGACAGATGATTCAATTTCTTTACCATTAGCCCCATTTTACCCTCATTTTTTCAAGACTCATTTGCAACCATGAGAGCCTGGTCTATTAATTTTCATCTCATCGCTCCAAATCACCCATTTCCAAGCTTCTACTGTCCACTTTTTACACTTTTTTGTAAACTCGAGCTGATGTTTCTTATGACAATATTGAAGTCAAGGCTTCTTCACCTTTCTTCGGGCCACCTTTCCAGATTTGTGTAATGTGTGTCGCATGGCGCTTGCATGGACGTCTGTGATCTCACTATTACAAAGCATACGAGCCGCCTCCACTGCCGTGTTTGTCACACCAGAACTGATACACCTTGTGATGAGCCGAAACGATGAGATTTTGCCTGGACGTCCACCTCTTGACTTTTGAATGGATGAACGGACTTTCATTTTGTTTTCTTCTAACTATCATGGCACTCACATGATGCAGCTTGGCAATTTTCTTTTACGAGTGACCGTTATCGATGAGCTGGAGGATGTTGTTTCCCTTTTCTTCTTCATGGCTGCTCCTAGAGCAACCTTTCACTTGGGAATCAACCTAATAACAAACTGAGCTGTTAGGGAATGTGAGAACAGGTTGTAATTTGCAACATATAGGGAAAAAAAAATAATTTTCCACCACCAGGAGCAAAACAGTAACAATGCAGTGACATGACAAGAATCTACATAACTAATCATATGCTAAAGAGTGCAAGTCAAATTTATGTATGAGATAGCCAAGATGATTGTCTATAAAATGAAGGTCGTCTCACGGATGAAGCTGTAGTGGATGGTGAGATCTGGAGACTGAAATTCAAAGGTTCAAACCATTGTTACCCTTTTGCTTGTCAGAGTAAGTGCAGACACATTTTATGTAAACTAGTTTTTTAAAAGAAATCTCTGTTTTGGCTTAACTAGTCAATTTGTACTTGTTATAAATGTCCTACCAAGGGGGGAAAATGGTGGCCTATTTTCAACAGTCGTAAGGGTCTGGTTCTAAATGCCCCCATAAACATTAGATTAATGCTAATCTAAAGCCCCAGCAAACTGATCTTTGGGGGGAGTTGTCAATTGGAAAATGTCCAATTTCGATTTTCTCATAGGAGAACACAGGAGCGATCAGCTGAATGAACACTGTTGTGTATGGGAGAGAAGGCTTTGGGCCAAGTGATGAAGGTTGAAGCATCGTTTGTCCAACAGCCATCTAATGTTTATGGTGGGCTCAAGGATAACCTTCACTGCTCTCGACCACATCTGGCTGTACTATATAACCCTTTCACTGTTTAGGCACTGTATGGCAGTATTATTTAGCCGATGCGGCAAATATGCTTGGGAAATATTTGGCAATGTTATATAACCACTAGAGTTATTTTACTAGTATGTGGATCCTGTGTGGAGATATTATTTATCCATTGTATGGCTGTTTTATTATTTGGGCACTGATATGTAAGTTTTAATTGTTTTTGTAGAATTAGTTAGGTGAAACTGTATTTTGCCTTTTGCCTAGGAGCCAATCTAATATATAAAACTGAGTGTATGTGTGAGTGTGCCTGTGTATGTGTGTATGTACAGGATGTCCGCTAAAGGAAACCGCACCGTCACATTTACAATCACGAAATTTTGCACAGACGCCTCATGTGAACCAGGGAGCGTCATAGACTATGTTTTGACGGCAAAATTTAACTCCGCGCTTTACAGTTACTCTCCAAAAAACCTGCCTCTAGTAAAGTCAATGGAGCTGTGAGCTATTAGCTTATTAATAGCAGCTGTGAGTGGTTGCTATAGGAACAAAATAAACTGTTAGTGTAAGAACCTGTGTGAGGTAATAAGATGTCGGTGGGGAGACGGATAGACAGACAGATGGACAGGGAAAGAGACAGAGAAGTAAAGAGACAGGGAAAAATACAGAGACGAACGGGGAACAAGATGGACGGGGAACGAGATAGAGACAGATCGAGAGACTCATAGAGACAGACAGACAGAGACTGGGAGAGAGACAGAGAGACTGTTACTATCCCGGGCAACGCCGGGTACAACAGCTAGTTATCTATAAACCTGGCCCTATCCCAAGATGCAGATTGGATATGCAAGTCTTCACTGTCTGAATCGACCATAGCAATGTAGGATGTCTGACATTACATGTCACTATCCAATTGATTAAAATTTGCAGAATTAATAATTTCTTAAACATGGAGTAACAAGGAGCGGGTGTGAGGTACGACAAGACATGGAAGGAAGACTAAAGGGTACTTTACACGCTGCAACATCGCTAGCGATTGCTAGCGATGTTGAGCGCGATAGCACCCGCCCCTGTCGTTCGTGCGACATTTTGTGCTCGGTGCCGTAGCGAACATTATCGCTACGGCAGCGTTACAAGCACATACCTTGTCAGCGACGTCGCTGTGACCCCCGAACAATCCCTCCTTCAAGGGGGAGGTTGCGTTCGGCGTCATAGTGACGTCACTATGCGGCCGCCAAATAGCAGATGAGAGGCGGAGCTGAGCGGGACGTAACATCCCGCCCACCTCCTTCCTTCCTCATTGCCGGTGGACGCAGGTAAGGAGATGTTTGTCGTCCCTGCGGTGTCACACATAGCGATGCGTGCTGCCGCAGGAACAACGAACAACATCATACCTGTGGCAGCAGCGATATTAAGGAAAGGAGCGACGTGCCAACGATCACCGTTTTTGAGCGCTTTTGCGATCGTTGATCGTCACTCCTTTAGTGTCACACGCTGCGATGTCGCTACCGGCGCCGAATGTGCGTCACTAACGACGTGACCCCGACAATATATATCGGTAGCGATGTTGCAGCGTGTAAAGCACCCTTTAGATTTGTCCAAAGACGGAGACCAGGGGTAAAATCTCTACCTTTGGGGTAATGTTTTGCAGATTTGTTTTATTTTATAAAACTTCTACTAAAAATCATAAATTGCTGAAAAAAATAAACTTGCTTGAAATAATCCATCTCACCAGTGGCATTATATCCTGGGGAAGATGGACTGAAGCCCACAGACTCGGTGATCAGCGTGTTGTATGGGCTGCTGCCAACACGACTCTGCAGCACAGGATTTGTCAGCAAGTGGTTTCCCATTGTGCCTGCGGGGAGACAATAAATAAGTGTCAGTCTTCTGGATCCTGGACCGGGATGGCAGAAGGAAATCTTTTGTAATACCGTATATAAGACATCAGCATCTGCTGGCACACACCTCTGTTCAGAGTCGGGGTGCTGTTGAGGTCTCCAGCAATGAAGGACGATTCTGTCTGTTTCCTCACTGTATCGTTCCACATCCTGCGGATTCGGCTTTGTGTGTAATATCGACTATTAACAGTAGACTTCAGGGTCCCGTGTTCAGCTCCTGGGCCCCGTACGCAGCAGTATGAGTGTCTCAGACATTTACTGTACTCTTTATGTACCTGCAGGGGCAGTTTATACAAGGCATTAGTATTGAGGACCAAGCTAAACTGGTCACATCGCTGGAGCATCGTCAACCTCAATGTCGAAGCATCCCTCAGAACCATCTGTGGTCTGGTGTGGGGTCCAGTAGAAACTATGCAATGAAGTAGTTCAGGGTTTCCAAATTATGGGTCTCTGTGTTATAAAACTACCTTCCCCAGTAATTTCTGGCAGCCACAGCTACTGGGCGCTGTGGTTTTTCCACAGGTGGCTCAGTGGTTAGCACTGCAGTCCTGCAGCGCTGGGGTCCTGGGTTCAAATCCCACCAAGGACAACATCTGCAAGGAGTTTGTATGTTCTCCCTGTGTTTTTGTGGGTTTCCTCCCACACTCCGAAGACATATTGATAGGGAATTTAGATTGTGAGCCCCAATGGGGACAATTGCCAATGTATGTAAAGCACTGCGGAATTAATGACGCTATATAAGTGAATAAATATTCTTCTTATTATTAATATAGTGCATATACTGTACTGTATGGACCAGAAAAAAAGTTAATTCTAAAGAGTCGCTAAACTTTTTAATATTGGATAGTTATAATATGCATTCTTGTAAAGTACTTTATTACTTAATTTTGCGTCCTTCTGTCCTAGATCACTATGCTACACTGTTGTTTTAATGACCAAAAAATATGTAGGCATTATTGTTTTGATGAACAGTTTAGGCTCCTTTAGAAGATGCTTTTAACTGCTGCTTAGCAATACTGTCACACAATAGTCTGTGTATGGGAATTATTCTGTTTGAGTACAGGAGTTGCTCAAATACAGGGATTCCCATACACAGACTAACTTAACATAGCGAATGAATCTTTGCTGAGCAGCAGTCGAAAGGAGCTTCTAAAGCGGCATAAACTGAGCCTTGAAGCAGCACTGCAGCATAATGTACTAGAAAAGAAGTAAGCAAAATTAGGTAATGATGTATATTAGAAAACTTCATAACTTTTCAATGCTTCATAATTCCAGAAAAAAAATGTTTAGTTACTCTTTATGAAGAGACAGTTAACAGTACCTTTTTCCAAACAGGTAGTGCTCAATGTTTTTGAGAAGGAACATTTTTTCAATGCAGTCACTTATGTAACCTGTCTATGCAGTGGTGGAGATATCACAGTTGTATCCCTACATTGTGTTTTTGCCATTATCTGTTATGGGTAGCATAGTGCCTCAGTGTTTAGCACTGCAGTCTTGCAGCGCTGGGGTCCTGGGTTCAAATCCAACCAAGGACAACATCTGCAAGGGTTTCCTCCATTTTCCTCCCACACTTCAAAAACATACCGATAGGGAATTTAGATTGTGAGCCCCAATGGGGACAATTGCCAATGTTTGTAAAGCGCTGCAGAATTAATGACGCTATATCAGTGAATAGATGTTATTACTATAATACATATATTTATGGACCAGAAAAAAAGTTAATTCTAAAGAGTCACTACATTTTTAGATAATTATTTTAAATACATTGAATAGTTACAGTATGCATTTTTGTAATGAACTTCATTAGCTTATTTTGCTTCCTTCTGTCCTAGACTGTGATTTTGCTGCACTGCTGTTTTAATTACCAAAAAAGATGTAGGTATTAATGTTTTTATGAACAGTTTATGCTCCTTTAAAAGATGCTTTTAACTGCTGCTTAGCAATACTGTCACCCAACAGTCTGTATATGGGAATTTTTCTGTCTGAGTACAGGAGTGCAAAGCAGAGAGGCTCAAATACAGGAATTCCCATACACAGACTGACTTAACATAGTGTATGGTTCTTTGCAGAGCAGCAGTCGAAAGGAGCTTCTAAAGCAGCATAAACTGAGCATAGAAGCAGCACTGCAGCATAATGTACTGGAAGAGAAGAAAGCAAACTTAGGTAATGAATAGGGATGATCGAATACCATAAATATCCGACTTCGCGAATAACCGTCGACTAGGTTGCAGCTATGCGAATATTCAATGCGCAATGTAAATCTATGGGAAGCCCGAATTGTTATTCGGGTTTCCCATAGACTTACATTGCGCATCGAATATTTGCGAATAGTCGAATAGCGGCAACCTATCCGGCGAATATTCACGAAGTCAGATATTTGTGGTATTCGATCATCCCTAGTAATGAAGTATTTCGGAAAAATTCATAACTTTTCAATGCTTCATAATTACAGAAAAGATATGTAGTTACTCTTTATGAAAAGACAGTTAACAGTAGTTTTTTGCTAACAAGTAGTGCTTAATGTTTTGAGAAGGAACATTTTTGCAATACGGTCATTTATACAGTACAGACCAAAAGTTTGGACACACCTTCTCATCTCTAGAACAACTGTTAAGAGGAGACTTTGTGCAGCAGGCCTTCATGGTAAAATAACTGCTAGGAAACCACTGCTAAGGACAGGCAACAAGCAGAAGAGACTTGTTTGGGCTAAAGAACACAAGGAGTGGACATTAGACCAGTGGAAATCTGTGCTTTGGTCTGAGGAGTCCAAATTTGAGATCTTTGGATCCAACCACCGTGTCTTTGTAGAAAAGGTGAACGGATGGACTCTACATGGCTGGTTCCCACCGTGAAGCATGGAGGAGGTGTGATGGTGTGGGGGTGCTTTGCTGGTGACACTGTTGGGGATTTATTCAAAATTGAAGGCATACTGAACCAGCATGGCTACCACAGCATCTTGCAGTGGCGTGCTATTCCATCCGGTTTGCGTTTAGTTGGACCATCATTTATTTTTCAACAGGACAATGACCCCAAACACACCTCCAGGCTGTGTAAGGGCTATTTGACTAAGAAGGAGAGTGATGGGGTGCTACCCCAGATGACCTGGTCTCCACAGTCACCAGACCTGAACCCAATCGAGATGGTTTGGGGTGAGCTGGACCGCAGAGTGAAGGCAAAAGGGCCAACAAGTGCTAAGCATCTCTGGGAACTCCTTCAAGACTGTTGGAAAACCATTTCCGGTGACTACCTCTTGAAGCCATCAAGAGAATGCCAAGAGTGTGCAAAGCAGTAATCAAAGCAAAAGGTGGCTACATTGAAGAACCTAGAATATAAGACATATTTTCAGTTGTTTCACACTTTTTTCAGTATTTCATTCCACATGTTTTAATTCATAGTTTTGATGCCTTCAATGTGAATCTACAATTTTCACAGTCATGGAAATAAAGAAAACTCTTTGAATGAGGTGTGTCCAAACTTTTGGTCTCTACTGTATAACATGCATCTAAGCAGTAACGGAGATCGCAGTTGTATTCTTACATTGTGTGTTTGCCATTTTCTGTTATGTAAAAGAGCAATACTTGTGTTGGCCCTATGTGACAACTATAAGTGTTTAGCGGTTTGTGAGTTCCTCGTGTATTAGGTTTGTACAGAGTATAATTGCAGTGGAGTGGCCTTCAGCTAAGGCCATGTTATTTGTGAGATTCCCCGCATTCTTCATGTTACAGATGTGATGCGTTGCATGCTAACCTTCTTCTGGAGAGCACAATGGAAGATAAAGATGAACAAGCCTTGCAGAGCGTTAAAGGTCGTAAAGAGATATGCCAGAACCAGAGACTCCTTATTAATGAACAGAAGCCCGAATGCCCAAGTGAGTCCAAGAAGGAAGAGCAATGTAACAGCTCCCAAGGCCCAAGACCTAAGAAAGGAAAAAAATAAAACACATGTACTTTAAAACATCACTGAAAAGTAAGGGCAAAGGCAGAAAGCATGGAGGAGAGGAGGAGGGAAGGCAGGAGAAGAGAAGCTCTCACTTGATGTTCTCCAGGCGGCTGGAATCCGGCTTTAGGACAGAAGAGGAGCGCAGCATCTTGTGAAGAGTGACCAGGAGAATTAGGAGGTTCACCTGGAATGAAGAAATATAGACGTTAGTGTTGGAGGAATGGGAAGACACATCGTAATTAGGGATGATCGAATACCTCAAATATTCGGCTTTGCGAATATTCGACGAATAACTGGCCGCTATGCGAATATTTGATGTGCAATGTAAGTCTATGGGAAGCCCGAATAGTTCCGAATAGTGGTTATTCGGATTTCCCATAGACTTACATTGCGCATCGAATATTTGCATAGCGGCGGCCTATTCGGAAAATATTCGCGAAGCCGAATATTTGAGGTATTCGATCATCCCTAATCGTAATGTAAGTGTCATAGTTGTCTCTCTGCTTAGAAACTGGTGACAGATTCTGGGTCATAATGTCACTTAGCCTGGTGAGACTCTGCAGATTAATATGTAGTTTTGTTCCTTTCAGCAGTCAAAGGGTAAATGTCTGTACTCACTTACAGCAAGCATTCGCATCACCTTCTCAGGTGTTTCCGATTTGGACTACTCCCAGTCCCTATATATACCCTCTGCTCCCTCTAGAGGATGCCGGTTATTCTCTGATCTCATTCAGTTGGAAGTTTGACCTGGAGGTGAGCCCTCTCTGCTACTTGCTGTGTTGGCTGCAGCATTGGTGCTGACTGCAGCAGTCCACCGTGTGCTGATTGTAGGATTTGGAAGGTTCCCAGTTGCCTGTTTACTTCCCCTCTTTTTATGTTGTTTTCCCCTGTGCATGTTTAGTCACTCCTTTGTGTGTGATTGTCGTGTGTACGAGTTGTCATTTTCCCCTGTCCGTGTTTAGTTGTGGGGTTTGTGTTTACGGTTCTGACTCACCCCTTGGGTGGAGAGAGGGGAGAGGACTTACATCAGGGCTCGGACAGGAGTTAGGGTCCTGCTGGTGACTCAGACCTTGTTACCATCTAGCTTACCTCTGAGCTGAGAGACAGCGCAGGATCCCCAGTCTGATGGTCAGCTTAGGTGTCTCGGGCCTGTCATGCAGTCCCTGTGACAGTAAGATTGGAGGCCCATGTTCTTGTTTGACCCCATTCATTGACCATTGGGACATTCTATTGTCGTGACAGGGGTGGACACAAACAGAAGAAGGCCCCTGTGCAAGAACTCATCATAATGCACAATTTCATCTGGTTTGGAGGTGAATGTGGCCCCCTGACTTCTTGGGCCAATGTGCAGCTGCATCGGTTCACCTATGGTACATCCGTCGGTCCTTATGGAGATCGGAGTCCTACTCAAAGTTTCATCTTCAATTTGGAAGAAGGGATCACACAAACCTGATCTGGCCCCACCACCCTCCATGGGGCCTCCTGTCATCTAGTTCCTGTGACCGTAAGATTGGAGGCCCATGTTCTTGTTTGACCCCATTCATTGACCATTGGGACAATCCTCAGCCATTGTCCAGTGACAAGAGTGGACAGAAACAGAAGAAGGCCCCTGTACAAGAACTCAACATAATGCAAAATTTTATCTGGTTTAGCGGTGAATGTGGCCCCCTGACCTCTAGCGCCAATGTGCTGCTGCATCAGTTGCACCTGTGACGCCCTGGCCTATCAGGTCGTCACAGGGTATTGTGCAATCTGCCCTTCTGCATAGTATCCAATCCTCCTTGGTTACGGGTCCTGGTCCTTTGGTGTTGATAAGAGCTTAGTCAGTCAAAACCGTAGAAACACTTTACACCATACCCACCAGACACACTATTGGGGGGCCTGAAGGGAATAGGGCCGCCCACTTGGGTGGTTGATAGGGGAAGGCGAGAAAGTGAAGGTGAACCGAAAAAGGAGTGGAAGGAGTAGGAGGTAGAGTGGTGACTCTCTGAGAGGGAGAGGTCACCGGTGAGGAGCAGGGCTCCTTGAGTACTAGCTGGCAGACATTGGTCTGGGCCTGGTAGGAGCTGGAACCCCAGTCGCAGGGGATCGTATCAAGGGGCACGGATTACCATTTAGCCATCTCCGGGCAGGGGCCAGGGCACGACGGGGTACGCGGACCCTAGGTCAGGAAGTAGCTTCAAGCGTCCTGGTAATTTACCCGACGGGGGTGAAGCCTTCAAGATTCATCCCTCACCCGCTCCAAAATCAGGGTACTAGCGCACCGATGGGATAGGACTTTCCCTGACACAGTCCATCAAATCCCAAGCGTGAACCCTGAGAGCAAGCTCACTCCGTTAGCCATACGGGTCAGCAGGACCCGACTAGTTCCACACTACAGCGTCCAAACAGTGAACAAGGTGCCACGGAAAAGGCCACAGGCTAACAAGCAACACCAAGGGCACGGACCCAAACGTGCTCCCTCCTGGCTGCAGCGGTGCTCAGAATTCTGGTTTACAAGCTGTCGGTGTCAGTATTCTTGGAGTGAGTGAGTACGCAAAAACCCTTCCTTTTCCCAACGGCACCCCACTCCTGCACTACCAACACCGGGCCCCGGGGCACAAACCCCCTACCCACGGAGGAGTTAAACACCTTGCTTCGCACCATCGCCACCGGGCTCCCCCTTTCCCCAACAGCAGCGGTGGTATCTCACCTTACCACGCACCGTAGGTGGCGTCACAAACTTCTAACTCCCCTGTAAATACTCCCCTTTTCAACCTTGAGTGCCCGCACGAACCCCTGGGTCTGGAGACCCCTCGAGCCACCGCGGTTCCGTATCCGAGCGGCTCGGGCTGCTGGCACGGGGGCGGTACACGCCTATGGTACATCCGTTGGTCCTTATGGATATCGGAGTCCCACTCAAAATTTCATCTTCAATTTGGAAGAAGGGATGACACAAACCTGATCTGACCCCACCACCCTCCATGGGACCTCCTAGTAGAAGCGTTCTGCCCCCATTGTACATAACCTATGTCATTCATTTAGGGTTACTCTCAGCACAGACGTTTGGCTGTTGAATTTTGCGTCCTCGCATAATTAGGTAGGAGTGGAAAAATTTCTAAAAATAATAAAATTATTGTGGTATTAAAGACTAGAACGCTTCGCAAAACTCTCTCCAACCTGAACCCGGACCTGCATACGGAATGATATCCATATTTTGCCACAAGTGTAAAATGCCCTTGTCAGAGCAAGTCTTAGTGTAGTAGAAAACATACGGAGATTGCGCCTTATAACGCCGCAGGGCCGATCTGCCATCAAAGTTATGCTCCAGCGGAGTCAGTCTGCCATCACTTAAAAAATACAACCCTTAAGCTGTATTGAAAATTGTATATTAATTAAAATACCTAATTGGTCCTAGGAGGGAACTATTGTCATTTTTTTCCCCTTTAATTTTACATTTTTATTACAAGCATCATTTGGTTAAGACCTGATGGTAAAATTAATTTCTCAAAAGCAAGAAAGTCAGTAACAGATGTGTCTTTCTTGTATTATTCTGAGCTACACATGAGACTCCAGCTTCTCTATACATCCGAAGTACAGATGTAGCAGAGCTGACTTTAGGTACCGTCACACTAAGCGACGCTCCAGCGATCCCACCAGCGATCTGACCTGGCAGGGATCGCTGGAGCGTTGCTACATGGTCACTGGTGAGCTGTCAAACAGGCAGATCTCCACAGCGATCAGAGATCAGCCTCCAGCCACCAGCGACCCGTGTAACGACGCTGTGCTTCGTAACTACAGTACACATCGGGTTACTAAGCAAAGCGCTTCGCTTATAGTTACCCGATGTGTACCTTGGCTACGTGTGCAGGGAGCAACCAGACGGCTTCAAGAAGCTGCGGACGCTGGTAACCAAGGTAAATATCGGGTAACCAAGCAAAGCCTTTGCTTGGTTACTTGATATTTACCTTGGTTACCAGCGCCCACAGAAGCCGGCTCCCTGCTCCCTGCACATTCAGTTCGTTGCTCTCTCGCTGTCACACAAAGCGATGTGCGCTTCACAGCGGGAGAGCAACAAGCAAAAAAGGGTCCAGGACATTCAGCAACAATCGGCGACCTCACAGCAGGGGCGAGGTCGTTGCTGGATGTCACACACAGCGACATCGCTAGCAAGATCGCTGTTGCGTCACAAAAACCGTGACTCTGCAGCGATGTTGCTAGTGATGTCACTTAGTGAGACGTGGCCTTTTGTCACTACCTGCACTATCTTTGGTCTTCCAGGTAACATTCTGGGCAAAACATGCCCTGACCATGTGTCCTATGACGGTGTAGCCTATATAACGTCTTTTCAAGTGGGCGATTTTCCGTTTTTCTTCCCTTACTTCAAAGAAAGTAAGTAATTTTTTTTACAACATAGCAGTTGAGAGCCGCATATTATAGGGGATAACAGCATGATTCCAGGGATGTGTCACTTGCTTAGCAGCTTGCTGTAGTTTCAAAACAATCAATGTCTTATGAGCAGAAAATTATTACGACAGGACTAGGTGTCTCATGCTAGGCAGTCCAGCTAATCTCTGTAACCCCGCCCCCAACACTGATCAGCAATTTCTTGTGTACACTGTTAGAAAAACAGCCAATCAGTGGTGAGGGCGGGGTTATACACAGCTCAGCATTCTGTTCTCTGCTACATGTACAGCAGAGAAAACAGGGATTCTATCAGCACTACACCTAGCAGCCAGTAAGTGACACACTATTAGAACCAGGGTCTCTGCCCCTACAACTAATTGCTCTCAGATTCCATAGCAAAAACCGGCTGACAGATTCCCTTAAAAAAAACAAACAGTCTTGATGAATTGTGGCAAACTGTAGAAAAAAAAGACATGGACTGCACCTCCAAAAATCATGCATTGATCTAATGCCACTAGTAAAAAATATACAAAACTGAACATGAGGTTTTTAGTTTAAAATTCTAATCAGACTACATGAAGACCACTACCAAGTCACAGTGAACCTCTCAGTGGGTGCCTAGCTGTAGGGAGGTGAGGGCTATGCCCACTCCTGCAGAAGTAGCCAGCACACCCAAGGTTATATATAAAGCTGTGTAATATAATATGTTGTATGGTATTTTGTGTAAAAGGCAACCAGGTGGCGATATGTCTCCAGAATAGTAGCCCTGGCACCTGATTATGTAAGCACACAGTTAAGGAAGAGGAGGAGAAGCTAGCATATAAACAGGACGGGTTATAGTGCGGAGAGCAGGAGAGCCCCAGGAGTAGTGGCAGGTAGAAGCCCACATTTGTTGATTCTGATCCTAAGGGTCACCCCTACGATTGCGGACATGCGGGATCCTGTACGGAAAGGATTGGCAAACTGTGTCCCCAGAAGTGGGGTATTGTCTAGTCGGTTGGAGGAAGACGCATTCAGGAGAAGGGTATGTCTTGGTCCTGGCCTGAGCACGGATGGAGGAGTGCCGTCATGCATGGTCCTTCATATGCCCAAGCAGTCCCTGTGAGTGGGATGGAGTGGCCAAAAAGACTTTATGATTTGGTCCATGCTAGTGTGAAGTTAGACAGAAGGGTGAGGGGCCTAGCGGTGTCTTACAGTGCCCAGGCGCAAGAAGAACGGTCGGCCGATAAATTAAATACTGCAGTGGAGTCGGGAGGGAACCCCTATGGGACCATGAATGGTGCCTGTGTAAAGGAGAAAGAAACGGTGAAGGTGAAAGCTATTAATGTTGAGAGGAGAAAGAGAAAATTGATGAAAAAGATGCTGTATCCATTGAGAAGAAACCAAGTAAAGTTATGTTGTTTAATGAGAGAACTGTGTTGCGAAATTTCTTGCCTCAGAGTGAACGTGAAGTCCAGAGTGGATTCTGCAGAAACCATCAATTAAGTGGTGCGGCAATGGGGAGGCAAGGGGTTAACGATTGGCTGCACTGCGAACTGTTGAACCCTGAACACACGGCTACCACTGCTTGCTCCGTACCCACTACATAGCCTTAAAGGTGTGGCATTGTGTGCCAACTACTTCCACAGCAACAGTGCAGGTGACCTGGTGCCCCACAGCACCCATACTGTGACGATGAGTCCCCATGACTCCAGGACACACCATCCTACAGGTACAGCTTCACAGCAACAATGCCCGCTACACAGCACCAACACTAAAAGAATAGATCTAAAAAAATTCATCTGCCAGCAGTTGTGATGCGTAGCAGAGGTCCTGGAAAACTGGGAATAAGTAGCAGAGGTACTGGAAGCCGCAGGCTGACAGGAGGTATCCTGGAGCCAGCACACAATTAGCAGAGGTACTGTCACGGGTGTATCACGGGTGACAGTCATGTGGTTTCTGGCAGTAGAAGATCACAGCGTTTGGCTGCGCAAAATGCTCCCTGACTTTCTGTTGTTCCTGCTGTTATTATTCATTGTACTAGGTAGCTTTCTTGCTGGATTTTCATCTATTCGCCTTTAGGACTCAGGGGAGCTAAACGTCTGTCCAGCTGCTGATTATCAGCATTCTCCTTGTGCTTATATACTCCCATCTTCCCCGGACTGGTGCTGGTGATATTATTCAGTTCATTCAAGCTCTGGTTGCAAGCAGGTGGTTTGCTCTCATCTGTAGTATTGTTGCTGAACTTCTGCCTGACTCATCTGTGGATAAGTAGTTCATGCACTTTCAGCTGTGTGTCCTCTTTGTGTCTTCCTTTAGCATTTAGTATGGTTGATGAAGAGATCATCCCACCCGTTCCCTATTTATGGCCCAGCAATAGGGATACCTATTGTCAGGTATCCGGCTCGGCGCATAGGTACTAAACCTGGTGGTGAGGGACCCCAGGGACCAGCAGTAGGTTTGGTCAGAGGTCACCTTTTCCCCCTTCCCTAAACGCAGGGGTCCCCTTCTCTTACCTTTTTCGCCACTTGGTACTTCTCCAACTTTGAGCAGAGAGCAAAAAATAGGCACAACTCCTCTTGCAATATGATTTAGAAACACCTGGTTTAAATGAGAGGAGTGCTGCTCTAGGTAAAACAAAAAAAGGGAGGGAACAGTAATGCAATGTGCCAGAACTGTAGAAAAATGACCTGGACCGCACATCAAAAATAATACATAGGGGTTCCAACTATTTTTTGCTCTCAGCTCACAGTCTGAGAGCTTGTGAAAGGTGGGCTTTTTAGCTTCCTTCGCTTGGGGTTAATGCTTTGTGGCAACCATTGCTTCTGCCATGGGGGCTTTGCCTTGCAGTAGGGGTGCTGTAGGGCACCTGGTCGCTCCTCCTGCTGGAGCACTGTTGCTACCTCAAGGCGTCACACGTTTTAGGTTAGGGAGCCACTGAGAGGTTCCCCATGACATTGTAGTGGGCTACATACAGTCTTGTCAGAATGTTAAACTAAGAACCTTATGTTCAGTCTTGTAACTTTTTGCTTGGCGGTATTAGATCAATATATGATTTTTTTGATGTGTGGTCAAGTGTTTTTATTTTACTATTCCTCTACTGTTCCACTCCTCGTTTTGGCTAAAAATACTGAGGTAATAAACTCACAAAATACCCAACGTGTGACCTAACACATTTGGTGAAGGAACCCCACCCCAACAATGCAACAGCCCTAAAGGAAGTAGAGCTTCTTCCATTTCTCAAGTGCCTGGTTTGCTCCTCTACTTCTTCTCCAGCCTTGGGCGCCATCCACGTAGGCAGGCAAAATCTTGCGCCTGCGCAGACACATTCCTATCTCGCGCAGGTGCACTTCGCTCTGAGTTGAAAACATAGGTGCATCTGCGTGAATCAGCGAGCTCTCTGCGCAACCACTACCTTTGCCTAGAAATGTAAATGACATCACTCATGTCTTCTACATTGCCGGGCAAAATCTCGCACCTGCGCAGAGAACTTGACGGTTCATGCAGGCGCGCTTATGTTTTCGGACAGACTGAAATGCGCCTGCGCGAGCCAGGAATGTGTCTCCGCAGGCTCGAGATTTTCCCTGTCTACGTGGATGACACCCAAGGGTTCATCAACATCAATCAGCACAAGATGACGGTGAAAGGAGGAGCAGATTAGGATGACCATCGAACCGGACAATTTACATACATGGTGGGAGATTTTATAAAGGTATTTGTGGGGTCTACAGGGGGAGTCAGGGGGTAACGTGCACCTTTATAGAATGCAGCACAGGCGCTGTTGAAGGTGCTAGTTTTAGGGGTACTTTGCACGTTGCGACATCGCTACTGCGATCTCGTCGGGGTCAAGTAACGACGTCGCAACGTGTAAAGCCTAGGAGAGAAGTTGAATGAGCGTGAAACAGTCAAAAATCGGTGATCTGTGTCAGGTTGTTCATTTTCATAATGTCGGTGCGTCCGCAGGTACGATGTTGTTTGTCGTTCCTGCAGCTCCACATATCGCTGTGTGTGAAGCCGCAGGAGCGAGGAACATCTCCTTACCTGCGCCTGCTGTCCACCAGCAATGCGGAAGGGAGAAGGTGGGCGGGATGTTTACATCCCACTCATCTCCGCCCCTCCGCTTCTATTGGCTGCCTGCTGTGTGACGTCGCTGTGACGCCACACGACCCGCCCCCTTAAGAAGGAGGCGGGTCGCCGGCCAGAGCGACGTCGCAGGGCAGGTAAGTGCGTGTGAAGCTGCCATAGTGATAATGTTTGCTACGGCAGCTATCACAAGATATCGCAGCTGCGACGGGGCGGATACTATTGCGCTCGGCATCGCTAGCCGATGCTAGCGATGTCGCAACGTTCAAAGTACCCCTTAGTTTAGAAAGCCAAAATCTGGTGATAGGCTCCCTTTAAACTTGTAGGGTATGTAATGGCAAGATTTTGCTTAAAGAAACCTCATCGTGTGAAATGGACGAGGAGGTCTCTACAACCTCTATAAACACTCACAGAAGGATCGACTCGAGCAATATTATTCCACAGTAAAGTCCGTGTCCACAGTGACTTACAAGATCGGGTTTTTGCATAGTGGAGACTGTATTTAGTAAGTGAAAAGAATGATATTTTACCTCTCGGGTGGTTTATTTCTCAATGTGAAAATAAGTTACAATTTGCAATATGCAAGGTTTGTACTTTCCGGGTTTTATTTTAATAAATCTTAATCCTTGTATAATGAAAAGTGCTGCAATTTTTTTTTCAATATATATTTTTCTTTAATTTTGTCACCGTTTTCGAGGTCTCTGTTGTCGGTGGCCGAAAACCCGCACACTCCTAATATTTCTCACAGCTGGTGGTTTGCTGCAATTGTATTATATTTTTAATGAGCTAAGTTACCCCATACTTTTTTTGCCAAAGCAAATGAGAAAGTTGTATAACTATCAATTATGCAATGATTAGACCAGATTTGCATAAATCCAGAAAAATCCTTTTAATGTTCCCGCGATGAGTTTTTGATGTTGCAGATTTTGTGCACCTATTCACTAACTTGGCTTCTTTTTTTTACATGCATTTTTTTTTACAGTTTTTGTGGCTTTTGTCCCTTTTTCTTATGTCATATTTTAAATAAAGCTTCTTTGTTTTTGATGCTTCCTGGTATTTGTTTCGACAAAACTGTATTGATACAGTCATGTCCAGAATACATGCAATTTTTACCAATGGATTTTCCTCTTGGAATGCAATTGTATGAAGGAAATTTGCAACTTCAAAACTTCATTGTGAGAGCTTAAAGGGGTATTCATGTCCCTAAGATCTTATTCCAATATGTAGTAGGTGTAGTAATAATAATATTAGCAAATACAGTCAGGGCCAGAAATATTTGGACAGTGACACAAGTTTTGTTATTTTAGCTGTTTACAAAAACATGTTCAGAAATACAATTATATATATAATATGGGCTAAAAGTGCACACTCCCAGCTGCAATATGAGAGTTTTCACATCCAAATCGGAGAAAGGGTTTAGGAATCATAGCTCTGTAATGCATAGCCTCCTCTTTTTCAAGGGACCAAAAGTAATTGGACAAGGGACTCTAAGGGCTGCAATTAACTCTGAAGGCGTCTCCCTCGTTAACCTGTAATCAATGAAGTAGTTAAAAGGTCTGGGGTTGATTACAGGTGTGTGGTTTTGCATTTGGAAGCTGTTGCTGTGACCAGACAACATGCGGTGTAAGGAACTCTCAATTGAGGTGAAGCAGAACATCCTGAGGCTGAAAAAAAAGAAAAAATCCATCAGAGAGATAGCAGACATGCTTGGAGTAGCAAAATCAACAGTCGGGTACATTCTGAGAAAAAAGGAATTGACTGGTGAGCTTGGGAACTCAAAAAGGCCTGGGCGTCCACGGATGACAACAGTGGTGGATGATCGCCGCATACTTTCTTTGGTGAAGAAGAACCCGTTCACAACATCAACTGAAGTCCAGAACACTCTCAGTGAAGTAGGTGTATCTGTCTCTAAGTCAACAGCAAAGAGAAGACTCCATGAAAGTAAATACAAAGGGTTCACATCTAGATGCAAACCATTCATCAATTCCAAAAATAGACAGGCCAGAGTTAAATTTGCTGAAAAACACCTCATGAAGCCAGCTCAGTTCTGGAAAAGTATTCTATGGACAGATGAGACAAAGATCAACCTGTACCAGAATGATGGGAAGAAAAAAGTTTGGAGAAGAAAGGGAACGGCACATGATCCAAGGCACACCACATCCTCTGTAAAACATGGTGGAGGCAACGTGATGGCATGGGCATGCATGGCTTTCAATGGCACTGGGTCACTTGTGTTTATTGATGACATAACAGCAGACAAGAGTAGCCGGATGAATTTTGAAGTGTACAGGGATATACTTTCAGCCCAGATTCAGCCAAATGCCGCAAAGTTGATTGGACGGCGCTTCATAGTACAGATGGACAATGACCCCAAGCATACAGCCAAAGCTACCCAGGAGTTCATGAGTGCAAAAAAGTGGAACATTCTGCAATGGCCAAGTCAATCACCAGATCTTAACCCAATTGAGCATGCATTTCACTTGCTCAAATCCAGACTTAAGACGGAAAGACCCACAAACAAGCAAGACCTGAAGGCTGCGGCTGTAAAGGCCTGGCAAAGCATTAAGAAGGAGGAAACCCAGCGTTTGGTGATGTCCATGGGTTCCAGACTTAAGGCAGTGATTGCCTCCAAAGGATTTGTGACGCCCTGGGCAAGCCAGGGGTCACAGGTCATAACACCACCACACCCTACACCCCAGTTAGGTACACCAAAGCTACACAAAAATCTTTGTTGCCTTCCTCCAGGGGCTGATGTCCACACCAGGGGGTGGGCCAGGCGGTTGGCTCCGCCCACCGAGGAGTTCACAGCCCTGGAGGCGGGAGAACCAGGCAGAACAGTTAGGGGAGTGAAGGAGAAGGAAGTGGTAGAAGAGCTAGAGAGAGGAGTGGAAGTAAAGTGACAGAAAAAGAGAGTTGAGAAAGCCTGAAGTTGGTCCGGGTGTGTGCCCCGGACTGAGACCAGCAAGGTTAGCAGACGGCGGTGACTGTCTGCAGGAGAGGCTGCTTGGAGGTTGCCGGAAGGACCGTGGACGGGTGGTGGCCCGGCGGTACCGGAGCGGTATACGAAGAGCAGTCAGCACCATTGGCAGGGGCCTTTCGGATCCCGGCAAGGCTAGGAGTCGCCGTGAATTTGCCAAATCCGTCAGTGAAGGGGACCTCTGGGTCTTCCAACAACCAAGTCCCGATTGAAGGCAACAGTCCGACCGTTAGAGAGAGACACCGCCACCGCCAGGGCACCAGTTTCTCAGGGCCAGCGCCTGCGGGCAAAGTAGGGCTCCTCCGGCCCATAACCAAGTCGGGGAGCGGGTTACCGGTGGGAACCCATCGCTACCATCAACATCTTAGGTGCAGGAAAAGGGACCGTCACCGTCAACTACTGGGGAAAAGCAACCGCAGCCGTCCGTGGGAACCGTCTTTCCAGCCGTGTGTTTTACCGAGAACTGTGTCACCGTCTCAGGCTGAGTGAGTACCACAGTGCCGTGAGGCACAGCGCTGCCCCCGCGTCCCTGCACCCCACCAAGCCCTGCACCGGCCCTGCCATCCAGCACCCCCCACCTCATCACTGGGCCCCGGGACAACCACCCCCTACCCATGGAGGGGAGAACTAACAACTTTGCTGCTCCCTGTCACCGCTCCCGGGATCCCCATACAGAGCAGCGGTGGTGTCCGTACAATCACCACAACCGTGGGTGGCGTCACGGACAATAAACTATCCCAACAACCAAACCCATTTCACTCACGGGCGAGGAGCGCCGCTCGAGTCCCCGGGATCCGGCCCATCGCTCGAGCCACCGAGCAGCAGCAGGCCGCAGCAGCAGCGGCAGCCGGACCCGAGCAGTGGGAGAGCGCGGCGTCCCCTCCTCCGCCCGCGACAACTTGGCGTCACGAACAGGATCTTATCGCTCTGCCGTTGGGTAGAGGTGCGCCTTGTGACCGCCGGAGGTGTCCAGCCGGAAAATTTCAGAAGTCGCCATCTTTGGCGCGAAGAGATCCCGCTCGAGCGTCTTCTCGAGTAGCGGAGGCGCGAAGGCCAAAACCCTGCCCCGATAGAGGAGGGGCCGGAAAGAGGCTAAGGGGGACGAAATGGCGACTGAGTGCATGTAGCTGCGGCTATAAAAGCAGGGACGCCAGGACTCTGCAGCCATCTTGTTCCTGGGAGAAGCCGCCAGCAACATATGGATGTCGTCCCGCAGCACCGTAGCCCCCGCGCCGGGAACCGCGGCGTGGGTGGAGATCCGGACCGTGCAGCTCTACCAGAGGCTGCAGGTCAAAATGCAGCTCCTCATGGAGGAGTGGGAGACCGACATGGCGGACGTCATAGCGACTGTGCGGAGACGCGAGGAGGAAGTGGAGGAAGGGAGGCTGAGTGACCCACGCCCCGATGCCCTTGAAGGGCCGGTCATCGCGGCTGCGGGACTCGGCCCAAACCCTCTCGCCCTGCTGCCTCCCTCGCCACCCATCTCGGAAGCCGTGACCCCACCACTAGGCCCGCTACCACCGCAACCGGTAGCGATACCCAGCATGTCCGCCCAGGTGGACTGATCCGCAGCCGGAGCCCGTAGTCGACCGGAGGTGCTGCCCTGGAAAGCCCCGAAGTCTGAACCGGAGGCATCCCCTGAGAAGTCCCCCGAGCCGGAGCTGATAACCCGTTCCGTGCCGAAGGCCCAACCGCGGAAAGCCCCTGTGCCCACCCCCCACACCTCGGCGGAGGTTGCGCCGGGTTGCCGCTGCAAGGCGGCGTCCAAGGCCAAGAAGCCGCGGGACCTGCCGCCCAGATCCCTAACAGTGGGCAGCGTCCAAAATGTCCCGCGGGGCCCGACCCGTGCGCCGGAGCTCGCAGCAGCGCCATACTGGGACAGGGAGCCGGTACCGTTGGGCCTGGAGATTGAAGAGAGGGTAAGGAAGAAGGCGGAGTTGGTGGCCCGTGCGATCCGGGAAAAAGAGAACCTCCGTCAGGCAACTTTCCGTGTCCGGGGCCCGTTGTATGAAGGGCAGGTGAGGTGGTTTGATGTCCGCCGGGGCTATGGATTTATTTATGAACCGGGCCTGGAGGCCGAAGTGTTTATAGCCCGGCGGGATGTGAACGCTCACCTGCCAGAGGAGCACCCTGGTAGGAACTTGATGCCGGGCGACTTGGTCCAGTACACCCGGCACTGTGGAGAGAGGGGGTGGTTCGCCCTAGATGCAAAATTGAGGGGCAGCAAAGAGGCCCGTGTGAGCGCTTCACCCCCTCCCTCAAGCAATGATGAAGAATCTGAGTAGGGCAGCGGAGCCCCGTTGCACAGTCCCCGTTGGGACCACCAGTGTGTTTGTTTAAAGTTCTGCAGATGATGATAAGAAAATGGAACCGAGGATTTACCTGATTAACTGTGATTGAAACCGGCCGTTGCCGGCATTGTTGTCCCCGTGGGGACCATCTAGCTGCATAGGAACTCCTATGGACAAGCCCGAGAACTTGCAGGGCAACCACCAACATTAGTGGGTTGTAAATAAAATCTGTTGTTGCAGCTAACCGTTACCGCCTCCGGAGAGGCAGGTTGGAGGGAGGGCCCACAGTGGAGCAGGCTGGGGCCCAGCCACCACAGGAACCGGTGGCTACCCTCTAGAGGGGAAGGACAGATCCCGCTCGGGTAACTGGTTCAGGACTGGGGTCAAGGGATGCTGCCTGGGTTTTAGGGGCAGCATCAGGGCCAGGTTACTTGGGTGGGAGAGAGCGGCAGCCGCAACCGTTTTAATGTTACCGTTTTGCAATGTTTAAGTACCGAACCTCCCGATGTGGGATGATGTTTTTCTATTTGTATGTGTGTTATTCTTTTTATATCTTTTCAGAAAATAAAACCGGTGTTGGACGGGCAGCCCGCGGACGGTCTGCATTTTGCTAAGGGGGAATGTGACGCCCTGGGCAAGCCAGGGGTCACAGGTCATAACACCACCACACCCTACACCCCAGTTAGGTACACCAAAGCTACACAAAAATCCTTGTTGCCTTCCTCCAGGGGCTGATGTCCACACCAGGGGGTGGGCCAGGCGGTTGGCTCCGCCCACCGAGGAGTTCACAGCCCTGGAGGCGGGAGAACCAGGCAGAACAGTTAGGGGAGTGAAGGAGAAGGAAGTGGTAGAAGAGCTAGAGAGAGGAGTGGAAGTAAAGTGACAGAAAAAGAGAGTTGAGAAAGCCTGAAGTTGGTCCGGGTGTGTGCCCCGGACTGAGACCAGCAAGATTAGCAGACGGCGGTGACTGTGTGCAGGAGAGGCTGTTTGGAGGTTGCCGGAAGGACCGTGGACGGGTGGTGGCCCGGCGGTACTGGAGCGGTATACGAAGAGCAGTCAGCACCATTGGCAGGGGCCTTTCGGATCCCGGCAAGGCTAGGAGTCGCCGTGAACTTGCCAAATCCGTCAGTGAAGGGGACCTCTGGGTCTCCCAACAACCAAGTCCCGATTGAAGGCAACAGTCCGACCGTTAGAGAGAGACACTGCCACCGCCAGGGCACCAGTTTCTCAGGGCCAGCGCCTGAGGGCAAAGTAGGGCTCCTCCGGCCCATAACCAAGTCGGGGAGCGGGTTACCGGTGGGAACCCATCGCTACCATTAACATCTTAGGTGCAGGAAAAGGGACCGTCACCGTCAACTACTGGGGAAAAGCAACCGCAGCCGTCCGTGGGAACCGTCTTTCCAGCCGTGTGTTTTACCAAGAACTGTGTCACCGTCTCAGGCTGAGTGAGTACCACAGTGCCGTGAGGCACAGCGCTGCCCCCGCGTCCCTGCACCCCACCAAGCCCTGCACCGGCCCTGCCATCCAGCACCCCCCACCTCATCACTGGTCCCCGGGACAACCACCCCCTACCCACGGAGGGGAGAACTAACAACTTTGCTGCTCCCTGTCACCGCTCCCGGGATCCCCATACAGAGCAGCGGTGGTGTCCATACAATCACCACAACCGTGGGTGGCGTCACGGACAATAAACTATCCCAACAACCAAACCCCTTTCACTCACGGGCGAGGAGCGCCGCTCGAGTCCCCGGGATCCGGCCCATCGCTCGAGCCACCGAGCAGCAGCAGGCCGCAGCAGCAGCGGCAGCCAGACCCGAGCAGTGGGAGAGCGCGGCGTCCCCTCCTCCGCCCGCGACAGATTCGCAACAAAATATTGAAAATAAAAATATTTTGTTTGGGTTTGGTTTATTTGTCCAATTACTTTTGACCTCCTAAAATGTGGAGTGTTTGTAAAGAAATGTGTACAATTCCTACAATTTCTATCAGATATTTTTGTTCAAACCTTCAAATTAAACGTTACAATCTGCACTTGAATTCTGTTGTAGAGGTTTCATTTCAAATCCAATGTGGTGGCATGCAGAGCCCAACTCGCGAAAATTGTGTCACTGTCCAAATATTTCTGGACCTAACTGTACCTCCAATTAGAAATGTAGTATAGTTCTCCTGATTTTTTACATCGCTTACCTCATGTGCAGGGCATTGCAGTAGCTTAGCTATCCATTGTTACAACCCACAAATATAGTGGCAGTTAGTCAGTTAGTTAGTTGCCAGTGGATAGCTAAGCTGCAATGCCCTGCACATGAGGTAAGAAACATAACTATATTAGGAGACCTATACTAAATTTCTAATTGGAGGTATTTGCTAATATTATTATTACACCTACTACATATTGGGATAGGATCATGAAGATGGGAATACCCCTTTTAATCTAAGACACAAATCACAGAAAAGAGATACAACAACAAATATAGGAAAGTAGGACAATTGTTTAGGGCTATTTCACACATCCTTGGTTATTTTTTAAGACATATGCTACGACTAAAGGGGGCTCTACACGCAACGACATCGCCAACGAGATGTCGTTGGGGTCACGGAATTCGTGGCGCACATCCGGCCTCGTTAGCGTCGTCGTTGCGTGTGAAACGCAGGAACGACCATTAACAATCAAAATGACTCACTTAATTGTCGATCGTTGACATGTCGTTCTAATCCCAAATATCGTTGCTGTTGCAGGACGCAGGTTGTTCGTCGTTCCTGAGGCAGGACATATCGCTACGTGTGACACCTCGGGAACGACAAACAACACTGTACCTGCGTCCTCCGGCAATGAGGTGGGCGTCACTTTCTTTCGGCTGCTCTCCGCCCCTCCGCTTCTATTGGACGGCTGCCATGTGACGTCGCTGTGACGCCACACGAACTGCCCCCTTAGAAAGGAGGCGGTTCGCCGGCCACAGCGACGACGATAGGCAGGTAAGTACGCGTGATGAGTGTTAGCGATGTTGTGCGCCATCGGCAGCGAATTGCCCATGACGCACAAGCGACGGGGGCGGGTGCTTTCACCAGCGACATCGCTAGCGACGTCGCTGCGTGTAAAGCAGCCTTTAGGTTGTGGATCCAATACAATCAATGTGTCTTTTCCCAACAGCGACTGGAGACAGATCCAGTGGTTGTCACTCTGCAAAAATCCTGGTCCATTTTTCACATATGCGGAAAAAACCTGATGTGTGCAACCGGCATTAGACCCTGTGTGCACTAGAAAAAGGATTTTTCTCAAGAAATTTCTTGAGAGTCTGAAAGATTAGCGCACTTGCGTTCAAAAAACGCACCAATAAAACGCATGCGTTTTTACCACGTTTTTGTGCGTTTTTGATGCGTTTTTTCTGCAGGTTGGTCCCTGTGGTTTTTTGTACCATAATCTATGGCAAAAAACACAGATACCTGCAGAAAAGAAGTGACATGCTCATTCTTTTTCTCAAGAAATTCTGCAGAAAGAATGTTCTTGAGAAAAAAACGCAGTGTACGCACAGCTATTTTTTTTCCCTAGGTTTTGCTGGGGAATGTCTGCAGAAAGGTTACAACCATTTTCACAAGAAATTTCTGCAGCAAAAATGCAAAAAAAAAACCGCGGGTAAAAACGCAGTGTGCGCACAGGGCCTTAGGCTGGCGTCACACGGGACGATCTATCGTGCGATCGCATGAGCGATCGTACCCGCCCCCGTCATTTGTGCATCACGGGCAATTAGTTGCCCATGGCGCACAAAGTCGTTAACCCCCTGTCACACGTACTTACCTCCTGGGCGACGTCGCTGTGGGCGGTGAACATTCTCTTCCTGAAGGGGGAGGGACGTTCGGCGTCACAGCGATGTCACACGGCAGCTGGCCAATAGAAGCGGAGGGGCGGAGATGAGCGGGACGTAACATCCCGCCCACCTCCTTACTTCGCATTGCCGGCGGGACGCAGGTAAACTGTGTTCGTCGTTCCCGAGGTGTCACACGGAGCGATGTGTGCTGCCCCGGGAACCATGAACAACCAGAGCACAGAAGGAGGAACGACAATTTGAAAATGAACGACGTGTCAACGAGCAACGATAAGGTGAGTATTTTTGCTCGTTCACAGTAAGTTCGAAGGTATCACACGGTACGATATCTCTGACGATGCCGGATGTGCGTCACTAACGACGTGATCCCGACGACATATCGCACGATATATCATACCGTGTGACGCCGGCATTAGAAAGATAGAGAATGCCTAAAGGGGTTGTCTATTACTCGGACAACCCCTTTTAAATTAGTATGTTTTCCCCAAGTAAAATATTAACACCTACTCTCATCTCTGGTGCAGGCGCTTTTCCGGCAGTGTCGGCACTGGCTCTGCTGGGGCTCAATCAGCGGCCATTTCACTGTCCCCTCCTTCGGACAAATCAGATATCTGGAGGAAGTTAGAGGGAAGCCGCAGCTGTCACTTCCTCCGGATGTCTGATTTGTCCAAAGAAAGGGAGAGTGAAGCCAGCGTGATTGGCTGTAGGGATCACGTGACATTTATATGTCACGTAATCCCTGGGAGAGTAAGTGCCAACATCGCTGGAATGGTGCTAACACCAGTAGTGAGTATAGATGTTAATATTTTACTTGAAGGAAACATACTGATTGAGAAAGGGATGTCTGAGTAGTGGACAACCCCTTTAAAAAAAAAAGAGGAAATAAGATAGAAAACAGCAAAACAGTCTACAAAAAAATAGAAATTGTTCAGGCACATGGATCACTTTAGGAGCAAGTTATGCCCACATCTTTTCATAAGTTGGTGCTTGCCATAGTTTTGACTTCTTGGCTACGCACATGCATGAAATACATACAGTATATCCTCAGAGATCCTGCTAATGACCAGCTTCCAATTAAAAATGAAAAATCTTTTTCATTGTGTTTTTTTTACAAAACTACCACATTTTTTAGTGTTTTTTTTTAACAGCAAACAAAACTGTAGCTGGTTCTTGTTCTGTAGTATTTTCCCTATAGACTTCACAACAGGAAAAAATAACTTGTAGAATTCAGCACTCAAGATCGATTAATAATCCAATTCTTCTGAAGTAGTACATTAAAAAATAACTCATTATAGAAGAGGTATAAAACAGACAAAAACCAACGCGTTTCGAGAGGATAGACCACCCTTAGTCTAGTACACAGCACAAATAAAATGTATGTGTCACGTTCCATGTTTAATAGTGGTCTGAAATGCATTGGGTTTTGTCTGTTGCTGTACATTTTCTATCATGTGCTAGTTTGGTATGTATTAATAAAAAATAATTGGATTTTTAATTGATATCGAGTCCTGGATACTACCTATTCTACGTGATCATTTCTGGGAAGCCGGCCCCATTATAAACCATCGCGTTTCAGTTGGATAGCCCACCCTTACTTCTAGTACAAAGCACAACTAAAATGTATGTGTCATGTTCCATGAATAACAGTGGTCTGAAATATGCTGGGTTTTGTCTACTTTTATACTTTTTCTATCATGTGCTATTTTTGGATTTATTAATACAAAATAATTGGATTTTTAATTGATATCGAGTCCTGGATACTACCTATTCTACGTGATCATTTCTGGGAAGCCGGCTCCGTTATAAACCATGGCGTTTCAGGAGGATAGCCCACCCTTATTTCTAGTACAAAGCACAAATAAAATGTATGTGTCATGTTCCATGAATAACAGTGGTCTGAAATGCGTTGGGTTTTGTCTATTTTTATACTTTTTCTATCATGTGCTATTTTTGGATTTATTAATAAAAAAGAATTGGATTTTTAATCAATCTCGAGTCCTGGACACTACCTACTCTATGTGATCATTTATGGTAAGCTGGCCCTACTATAAACCAACGCATTTCAGGATGCTAGACCAACCTTACTTCTAGTGCACAGCACAAATAAAATGTGTGTGTCATGTATGTTCCATGTTTAATAGTGGTCTGAAACACGTTGGATTTTGTCTGTTTTTATACATTTTCTATCATGTGGTATTTAGAGATGTATTAATAAAAAAAGAATTGGATATTAACTTGATCTTGAGTCCTGGATATTACCTGCTCTACGTGATCATTTTTGGGAAGTCGGCCCTACTATACCTTCCATGCACTGAGGTCACTGGTGAAATATATTTCATTATTTTTCCATAGTAAAGGTAAGTAAATCCTTTTCTTTGCTTATTTTTCTTAAAGAGCACCAACCACCAGGATTTTCATATATAAACTAAAGTCAGTGCTATACTGGCGCTATCATGCTGATTCTATACATACCTTTAGTTGTGAGATCGGATGTATAGTTTCTGAAAAATAGGCAAGTAAAGTTTGTAAAATACATTGTTATTTGATGAGAAGTGCAACAGAATATCTAATAGGTTGGTCGGATTTTGCTAGTTATTCCTGCCCCTGTCTGCTGCCTGTCCTTTTTCCCTCCCTCCTCCCCCTATAATAACAGAGACAGGGGGGAGGAAGGACAGGAAGGCAGTCAGACAAGGACAGGAATAACTAGCAAAACCTGACCCACCTATTAGATATTCCATTGCACCTATCATTAAATAACAGAGCATTTCACAAACTTTACTTGCCTGTATTTCAGAAACTATACATCCGATTTCACAACTAAAGGTATGTATAGAATCAGCATGATAGCACCAGTATAGTACTGGATTTAGTTTATACATGAAATCCTGGTCGATTGTCCTCTTTAAATAATATATGTGACACAAAAATGCATGTAAACAATGAATGAAAATCCTAAAAAAAACACACTGCAAAAAAAGTGTGACAGAAGCTTTAAAAACTTTTTAGAGTTGCAGACACTTGGTCGAGGATCATAAATAAGGAGCAGAATGTGAATCTTATTCCTTATATCTTATAAATAGATTGATTTGATTATTGCTCATGGATAGGAATTAATTAATGCACCATAAGCCATACTTGTGCCTAGTTGTATAAGGCTTGGGCTATACAGAGACATGTGTCGTGCAACAAAAACATGACTTTGTCTTGTCTGTGGCTCTCTATCATTAGACTATTTTAGAGCTGTGATGTGGCTGGGAAAAAAATCCCAGTCAAATCGCAGACATGTAATCTGTGACTTACATAGAAGTCTATGGGTAAAAGTCACATGCAACTTGCAAACCATAAATTCAACAGGTTTGGATTTGGATTTACAGTCATGGGATGCAATACCACCACATTGACAATCCTTAGATATAATGTTGCGTCGCTGTGTTGTCCTCCTAACCCTATGCAAAATGGACTATCTGAGTAGTGAAGAGTAGAAGAGTGAGAAAAAAGAAGACATATAAAGGAGAACAGAAAACATAGTGCCGGATAAAGTTAAGCAATGACAGTGAGCTAAAGAGAAAGGACACCAGTATCATTACTCACCACAATAACAAGGGAAACCGGGCCAATAAAACTCCAGATGAAATAATTATCAACTCGCAGCCAGCAACTGTGACAATAAGAGAAGCGGCAAAACAGACAGTGAGGAACATTGATAGAAACGCAGAGAAACAGCCACATCCAGATAAGTAATTAATGAGAGATGAAGACACTTGCAGTCACAGAGCAGTTACAAAGAACGAGGGAAAATGGTTAAGGGCAAAATTACATTGTTCGAGACAATACAAGACCGTCTATGAGAGAAGCTGCATGGGAAAAAAATATGATGACCCTCAGAAAGATGACTAAATATGAAGAATGTGAAGACTACATTGGATAAAGACCACTGGGAGGATGAAGAAAATAAAGAGATGTAATGACAAGGATGGAGAAGGTGTAAGTTGGATGAGATACATATTGGGATATAATCGAAGATTGTAGAAGATACAACATGGTCACCACCAAGTCATTGGACACAATTTGGAGGAATGGAAATGACAGAAGATGGTATAAGTTGGATGAGATACATATTGGGATATAATAGAAGATTGTAGAAGATACAACATGGTCACCACCAAGTCACTGGACACAATTTGGACGAATGGTAATGACAGAAGATGGTGTAATTTGGATCAGATACCGTAAATATTGGGATATAATAGAAGATCTTAGAAGATACAACATGGTCACCATCAAGTCATTGGACTTGATTTGGAGGAATGGTAATGACAGTAGATGATATAAGTTGGATGAGATACATATTGAGATATAAAAGAAGATCATAGAAGATACAATATGGTAACCACCAAGTCATTGGACTTGATTTGGAGGAATGATAATGACAGTAGATGGTGTACGTCGGATGAGATACATATTGGGATATAATAGGAAATCTTAGAAGATACAACATGGCCACCATCAAGTCTATTGGACACGAGGAGGAATAGTAATGACAGTAGATGGTGTAAGTGGGATGAGGTACATATTGGGATATAAGAGAAGATTGTAGAAGATACAAAATGGTCACCACCAAGTCACTGGACATGATTTGGAGGAATGGTAATGACAGTAGATGGTGTAAGTTGGATGAGATACATATTGGGATACAATAGAAGATCGTTGAAGATACAACATGGTCAGCACCAAGTCATTGGACACGAGGAGGAATAGTAATGGCAGTAGATGGTGTAAGTTGGATGAGATACATAGAAGTGGACATGTCTGGATACAATACACAATCGTAGAAGACCAAGGAAGACTTACGCCTTATCCGTGCCATAGCTCCTGTAGTCCACGGCTGCAGAGATCCCCACCACCAGAGCAGGGAACACGTAGCCACAGAGGTAGTAGTACTTCCTTCGGGAATGTTCTGTTTCAAAGACTTCCACCAACATAAGATAAAGCTGAACACCCTCCAGACACAGCCAAGAGAAAGCTGACAGACTGAAGAAGTGGAGGAGACCAGCCAAAATGGGACAAACCACCTGAAGAAGATACGACATGGTCAACATCAGGTCACTGGACAGTATTTGGTGGAATGGTAATGACAGTAGACATTTAGAGATGGAATGAGAAATTAGGTTGGAAATGTAAATGGTTTTCAATCAAGAGTTTCACGGTTGCGAGCTCAAGGAAAGCAAGATAGTTGTACCTGGTACTGGGTTTTGTCGATACCAGTAAGGAAAAGAAGTTCCGCCAGGAAAAGACTGACACACAGATTCTTATGGATGGTGTTTCTGTCTGTCTGAAGACCTCTCAAGAAGCAGAAGGTGGATATACAGATTCCGAGACACACCAGAGAGATCACTATTCCCACCCAGGAGATGACCGAGAGAAGCAGCTCATTTATACGACCCTGGTACTGACAAAAACAAAACTCTTGTTTTACAAAATCAATAAACATTTGTTGTACAGATCCTCCAAAACAAAACTGGACGACAATTATGAACATATAGCAAAACCCAGTCTGTTATCCCAGACCGTGTAATATCGTGTATTTTAAGATTCTCATAATGTATGATTTATGGCTTTATTTTACATAGGACAATGTCCATCACTAAGGAGCTCAGCGCCGAAAAACCCTCATTATAAAAGAAATCCACTAGGAACCAAATTAAAAAGAGAAGTTAAAGTCATATTTTATTAAAGTAATGAAATCTTAATCTTCCGAAACGAAATAAATCATGACAGTAACAGCGCGCTCACCATGTCTCTGTGGGCCATCAGCACAGCAAAATTAGTTAGGTGGTTGCACGCACAGGTCGTGTGGGTCTTGTTAGTATGCAACAACCGACAACCCTGCGTTGACCAAAAACCCAACATCGAGCGCTCAGAATAATTCCAGAAGGTGCAATTGGCATTGAAGTGGTTTTTAGACTGAAAAACAGGAATAAATAGGTTAAAACAAGTTAACATATATAGGTAACGTATGCTAAGCATGCATGTTTCAGTACAAAGGATGAATAAGCAGTTGGCTAACTCTTCTGGAAACATGTGGACATGCTGAAATCAACATGCTCTATCCCTGCTTTCCTCGACATCTGTCATCAGGGGAGTTGGGAGACCTTCACACATTTTAATTCTCAGCTATAATAAATCACTTTATCTCTTTAACACTAGAAGTCCCAGGAATTTCGAGCTCCATAGGGTTCCAATGGTAGAAATGTTAAATGACCCCTCTCTGGGACTTCTAGTGTTAAAATCTAACAACATATTGAAATGGTTTTAACCTAAGAATATCAATGACAAACTCTACTATGTAATCTTTCTGATATTTAAGCCCAAAAAGGTAACCTTGGCCAAAACCCCAATAGGCTACTTCTAATTCCAAAACCTTACTACCACTCCACTTCGCCCCTCTGGAAATCCCTACAATGGATGCCATGCCAATTCTCCACCATATCCAATTCAAACTACTAACACTGACCCACAAAGCCATCCGTAATCTGTCTCCTCTGTATATCTACGAACTAATCTCCAGCTACACTCCAACACGTAATCTTCAGTTCTCCCAGGATTTCCTTCTCTGCTCAACACTCATTCGCTCCTCATCCAACCGCCTCCAAGTCTTCTCCGGAGCATTCCCTCCCTGTCTTCTAAAATTAGCTTCCTCAACACGTCATATTATCTGCTACACTTGCAAGCTTCAAATGAAACTAATCCGCTCAGAAATGCCTATAGTCTCCAATGACCCCACCACCTCACCACCGCCGGGGCTGCCACCTCACCACCGCTGGAGCTGCAACCTCACCACTACCAGAGCTGCTGCCTCACCACCACTGTAGCTGCCTCCTCACCACCGCCCCACCTACTGCCTCCTCCCCAATATCCTATAGAATGTAAATTTTCTGTTTGGATCTGCCAATATATTAGATCCAATATTTAAGGCCAACTTTAACAATTATGATCCTCTACAAAGCAATCTCATAAATTACATACATTCATCGCTTGAAATTGATCTGTTTATGCCAGAAATTGAACCTTCTTGCCTGTCAAATTGTCCTTTTGTAAATGGCTTCCTAAAGGATCAGCCTTGCCATTGTCATAGACATTTGGTGTCCTCTTGACTAAAAAAGTCTCCACCACTCTCTCCACTTCGCTTTTCCAACATTTACCACTTCGGTTTCCCAAACTTTTGCATCTGGTAAGCAATATTTTCTTACATGCTTCTTTTTTCCGTCTTCCATATACAGTGTACTTTATCACCCTTCAAATTTGTTTTCGCTCACCTGTAAATGTGGTAGCGTAAAAATAACAGGGTCCATGAGGAAAACTCTGCTGGATTCCTTATTAATCGAAGCTGCGATGATCTGTGAGTTCACAACCAATGAGTGTCCCGAGGAGCTGCCTTCTCCACCAAAGCGTACAGTGGAATTCTCCGTAGACAGGAAGAGGCCCAAATTATTGTACAGGATGAAGACCACTTTGACAACCCCTGAGATGGAAAATCATGAAAATTTAATTAATCAGGAACTGCACTGATCACATAGTTGAAGAGTGAAATGTGTCATAAAGATAATAAAATATTGCCACCATACTGGGAAAGGCTGAGGACGACATGTTTAACACAATATTGGTTTTCAGCAGTCAATTATAATAACACCAACATCACCGATTAACTGATTTCATTTTTTGCCAGGAATGAGACTAAAAAGTCCCATACACAATAGACTAATTTCGTCCAAACCCACCTGCCATGGTCGTCCCTCTATTTTAAGTGATTAGTGACAATAAATTTCTGGGTCTGAGTTTCACTTTAAATAGTGAGACTGCTATTTAAATGTGGTTTTCTTTCCTTTGACAAATAGAGGGTTAATGTCAGTTTGCTTTCCAGCATCCTCAGACTCCTGATCAGGTGTTTCCAGTTTGGACCACTCCTCCTAGTCCCTTAATATACTCCCAGCTACCAGCAGAGGGTGCTGGTTATTCTTGATTCATTTGGATTCTGGTCTTGGAGGTGGAAGGAGCTGATGAAACCCATTCTTGGAGTTGCTGGTATGGCTGCAGTCTGCGTGCTGACTGCAGCAGTCTGTTGTGATGGTATTCCCCTGTCTTTCTTCCTTTCCCAGTGTGTTGTTTCAGTGCAGCGATGGGGCTAACGTCTGTCACCTTCCCACTCACTAGCCAGGACTATTATAGGGTCATCTCAGGGTTTCAGGTTCCTGCTCGGCAACAGGTGAGGACCCTATATAGGGACTGTCTAGGAGTGCTGGGTACAGCGGCAGGTAAGTAGGGGACTTGTCCATCTTCCCACTCACTAGCGCTAGGGCCCACCATTGTTAAAGTGTCCCTGGTGTACCCCTTGTTTCTCGTGGTGTTACCTGTTTAGTTGTGTATTTGGCCTCAAGCCGCACCGTCCCCAGTCCATGTCATAACACCACCGATATCGTTGGGTTCATCCAATGGAATAATGTGTATGGGGGTCCTGGACAATCGTGAGATGTTCAACAAATATGTCTCCTTCGAACTGCCGATAGCTTTGCTCTCTTGGACATAAGCTGCTGGCAGACATGTTTGGCGATGGCTTTCTCTTAGAGAACACAAGGGCATTTGGGCAACTGAGTTCTCTTGTGCATGGGCGAAATGGCTGTTGGCCAAACAATTGGCCGAAGCTTCGTTTGGCCAACAGGCATGTAATGTGTGTGGAAGGCTTTAGACATAGTAGGAGGCTCCACCAATGGATTAGCAATATTGGTGTAATTTGAGCCTTAATGGGCTTTTCTTTTTTACTTATAAAAACCCTGAATGTGTGAAATATTTTAGTCTTACGAGTGCTACCATTAAATATCTAATTAAGTTGGTGAATCAGACAGACCATCTATTAACGTCTTTGGCTATGCAAAGAAGTAGGAACATAACTATAACTATCCAATGTTCATGTTTTCAGAACTGTTGTCTTTATTTTAATCCTTATTGCTTCTTGTAGCGAAGCTATTGAACCACGCGAGATGTAAGATACCATTTACTGTATGTAATAAAGAGAGAACATAACCATCTCAGCGATGACTTATCTACAAAGAGAAACACAACCTAAGTAATGACATATCTCACCATTGCGACTGTTCTGCTTGATGGATCTGGCAGACAGCTGGATAGAGCTGACACTGTGGTTGTCTTGAGGGAAGATCAGCTCGGAGACGGGGTCATCGGTGTTTATGACAGAAACTTCCAGCACTGCGAGAAGACATGGACGGTTAGGGCGAATTCAGACATTTCTGAGGCTATCCCACTCATCTTAATGGATCTTGCAGAAAAGAATTTAATTGCTGCCGAAACAGCTCCGTCCCCCATGGATAGAACTGTTTCTCAGTCGCAGAAATTTCGGCATCATATCTTACGCTTGTGGATATACCATTGGAGATAACACAGATAATATGGAGGAAGGTATGAAACAGACATTATACAAGCTGATCGAGGCTATGCTGATTAGAACAACAGGGGTTGTTGAGTTGTTGGGTTTTTATGACATGACATCTAGTTTGGTGACACGGTATGAGCTTTACAGGCCAATCTATTTCAGCTGGCCTTACCGTAGTCATTGTAAGCAAATACATGACCAAGCCATTGACAGTTAATGGGATTCCTCAGAATCCCTTAAAATTTGTAGCAAGATGGTTGAAAAAGAATCTGTCATGTAGCCTATAAAACCAAAACTATTATGCCATTGTAATCACAACCTAATCTCATAGTTGTCTCTTGCTATAAAAGTTTAGTGACAGGTTTTGGGTCTGAGTCTCACTTTCTCCTCCGAGACTCTGCTATTTCAATGTGTTTTCTTTTACTTTGGCAGTTGAAGTGTTAATGGAAGTATTCCTTGCCAGCATGCAGGCCAAAAACCAGCTCGGGTGTTTCCGGTTTGGGACCACTCCCAGTCCCTTTATATACCCTCTGCTACCAGCAGTGGATGACGATTTTTCTTGATTCATTTGGTTGCTGGTCTTGGAGGTGGAAGGAGCTGTTGATACCCATTGCTGAGTTGCTGTGGTGGCTGCAGTCTTGGTGCTGACTGCAGCAGTCTGTTGTAGTTTTTCCCCCCGTCTGTCTACCTTTCCTGGTTTATTGTATCAGTGCAGTGGTGGGGCTAGTGTCCTTCACCTGCCCACTTTCTAGCCAGAGATTGTAAGGTCATCTCAGGGCTTCAGGTTCCTGCTCGGCAACAGGTGAGGAACCTGTATAGGGACTCGTAAGAGTGTAGGGTGCATCGGCAGGTAAGTGGAGGAGGTGTCCATCTTCCCGCTCACTAGTTCTATGGCCTTCTGTTGTTAAAGTGTCCCAGTATACCCCTTGTTTGTCATAATGTTACCTCTGTTTACTTGAGTATTTAGCCTAACATCTAAAGACCCATAAAGAAAGTAGTTGGCTGAACCAGCCAATTTTGCAAAACCAGATGTCCATGTGATATGTATGGAGGCCTCCCGACTCACCTCGACAGGTGATTTCATGAGAGAGGGATCAGCCAGTTTAAATTTCAATGGCTGAACCTTTTGCTTTCAGGGGAGATAAGCCAGAGATGCCAGAGCTTGACATTGTACAGCGTTCATGTGTATGGTGGAGTTGGGAGAGATAGCTGTCTATCTAATGAACCTTCGGTCTAGAGCTATCTCATGTTGTCTTCAGGAGTGCACCGCTCCACAGCTTTCTGCTGGCCGTGGGACCAGTCCGCTCCTGTAGTTTTATAGTTCATTCTGGCAGCAACGTAGAGCCACAGGCACAGACTGTGCATTCTCAGATGCTACTAGTAAAAAGAGCATTGACTGAGTCCTGGTGTATATTATAGAGCTTGCAAGCCTACGCTCTTTGCATAGGAAACCAACCAACTCTCAGTTGTGCAGAGGTGGCTGTTAACTTTATGTCACAAGTGTGTCATGGCCTGATGTGATCGAAGGGCGATCTGGGATCAGAAGGCCATAGCGAATTGTTGATTGCAGATCCATTTTAGTGTCTGCTTGTCATTTACTCTGAGTTGGAGCATATTTTATTCCATCCTGTACTGAAAGGGTTAAAGGGAATCTGTCACCAGGTTTTTGCCACCTAATCTGAGAGCATCATAACATAGGCGCAGAGACCCTGATTTCAGCGATGTGTCACTTACTGGGCTGCTTAGTGTAGTTGTCTTAAAACCACTGTTTAATTACAGGACTAGTTAGTGTGCTGCCAGGTAGTCCAGCATATTCAGGAGCTCTGTATAACTGCTAGATCTGCAGTAGAGAAAACATTGATTTTACCAAAATGAGAGCAAACAGCTCAGTAAGTGACACATCGCTGGAATCAGGGTCTCCGTCTCTACATTATGCTGCTCTCAGTTGCGGTAACAAAAACCTGATGACAGATTCCCTTGAAGGTGCATTTCTATCCTGCTTTGATCTAACATGCTGTTGTAATTTGCAGCTGTGAAGCCCCACAGGTGTAGTGTCGGTGCATTACCTTCAGGGACTCCACTCGGCTGGATCTTGTCACAGGTAGGGAATCTTCTATTTGTCGTGACGCCACTCTCAGTATTGCGGTCAGTGGGGACCGCCACTGCAGGTTGAGGGACGCCTGGGGCTGATGGTGAGTGCAGTTAGTTGGAATAGCCTCCTGAGAGTGAGGCAAGCCCCAGGGCCCTGTGTAGGTGCGTAGTACCACAAGGCGCAGAATAACTCCACACACGCAGGATGTCTTTCAGGGGTTTTACTCACTTCAGGTGGCAGGGTGAGTAACCCGGGCGTAGCTGGGATGAACCAGGCGGGAACCAGGTATCCTTCAGGCTGACTTCTGATGGTGACTACCAACTCGCCTTCCTTAGCCCTTGGTGGTTTGGGGTAACCCCGACTTTTAGTCCCTATGGGGGTCACCCAGGGAAGTTGCTGAAGCCTCTCTCCCCTTCGTTTGCCGTTTGCTTGTTGCCTGGGCCAGATCACTCCAGCTGCTTGCCTCCTGTGAACTATGGGCCCTAACTGTGGCTACGTGGCTGCGGCTTTTGTGGTGTTGTGGTGTGGGCTTTGAGGGCCCCACACCGGCAGGTTTAGCAAGGAAAGGTGGATCTATCCCCGCTCCGGGATCTGCCGCCCGTTTGGGCCTGGTACTCCCTAGCAGTCTCCTTACTTCCCACTCTGTGCTCTCTCTCTAGCTGGAGATGGGTTTCGGGTAGCACTCCTAGGTGACCGTTCTCCCCCGTCGGTAGCCACTGCGCGGGCGCTGTCAGACTGCAACAGCCCCAGGGGTAGGGGTCAGCTCCTCTCGGAGCTCCCTGGACTCTGCACTGAACCGGCTCACTGCTCCTCCTCTCCTGTTCTTGCCTACGCCACCTAGCAACCAGGCTCTCTTACCACACCCCTTGAGAGGAGATGGAGGCTTTTGGCCCCCTCCACTATTCCAGTGGAGGTGAAGGCTTTTCCCCCTCCTGGGATCCCCAGGGGTCCTCTCATAGGTACATGTGTGAGACCTGATCACTATGCGCCTGTGTAGTCACACCTCGGTCAGCCTTCTGGATTACCTGTATTGTACTGTCCCCAGCATGGGTGCAGTACTCAGTGGTGCCTGACCAGGTCAGGGGCGCCACATTCACTACTTTCTGCTATAAATATCCGCTCCTTGCTCCTCCCTATGCCGGCTATAGCTCATTCCTATGCTGACCATGTTGAAGGAGCTCGTCGCGGCATAGCTGTGGTGTCATTGGTATTGCAGCTGCAAAGTTTACTATGAAAGAAACCAAGGAGTGCTTTTTATTGTATCTTTCCCCATGTGTTTGCCATACATTCCTCGAGTTTTTCATTGTAGAAGTGAGACTAGTGTCTCACTGGCCTTCACTAGCCAGGGTGACTTCAAGGCCAGCATGGGCCTAGGCACGTGATCGGCGTATTGGGAGGGAAAGACCCATCTAGAGACGTTAGGGTGTGCAGAGATCAGCCTTAGGCGAGTGTTAGGAGGTGACCCAGTTCTCCTCTCCCTGGCACCAGGGCCTACTGTTGTATCTTTCCCTGGTGAACCCTTTTTGTTGCGTCGCTCGCCCGGAGTCCTCCCCTGGTATGATATTACCCTGGTTACTTGCTGGGAGTCCCATTGTTCCTGGCCCTTTAGTCACATCGTGACACCATAGCAATGAGCTGTAAACAAAAGAATTAAAAATCCCTCCATTCTAGAGGACAGAGAGGATTTTTAACAATTGATAAATTGCAAAGTTGATTGTTTTTACAAGTACTTTCCAATTTTAACCATTTAATAGGAAGAGATAAGCCTTTTTAAGAAAGTGCTCAGATTTGGTAATGTGTTTACAGAGAGGCTGAGATAAAAAAAAAGAAAAAAAAGCTGTTTCATCAGGAGAATTTATTGCACATAGACTTCGTAGCGGAGATTCCTCTGATTAGGACTCCGCTCTAAGAGCCAGAATGGGAAACGGTTTATTAAGATCGTCTCCCGTTAATCAAGACTTGACCCATCCTTGTATCGTAATGTCAACAATCATCTGAATTCACCTTCATCCAAAACTTCATTTCCCCTAGAGGAAATGACTGGCCTCAGATTTCCCTAGCTAAATCAGCTCTTTGCGGGGGGGTTTTGAAGGCCAAACTTGGGGTGTGTAGTTGATGGAGAGGATGGGAGATGTTTCTGATGAGACAGTTCCATTAATAGATCTCAAAAGAAAACCATTTTGTAATTTTGGTGAACTGGTACAATTTTAAAGACAAAATATATGGAAATGTGCGTTACTTGTCAAGAACAGGCTGCTTTACACTAGACAATCTATCGTGCGATAGATCGTCGGGGTCACGGTTTTTGTGACGCACATCCGGCATCGCTGGCGATGCCGGCCTGTGTGACACCTCCTAGCGACGCAGTATCGCTCACAAATCGTGAGTCGTGTACTGCTCGCTAGGTTCCATAATATCGTTTAATTTAGTTGTTCATCGTTTCCGGGGTAGCACACGCCGCTCCGTGTGACAGCCCGGGAACGATGAACAGCAGCTCACCTGCGTCACGCGGCCGCCGCCGGCTATGTGAAGGAAGGAGGTGGGCGGGATGTTTACGTCCCGCTCATCTCCGCCCCTCCGTTCCATTGGCCAGCGGCCGTGTGACGTCGCTGTGACGCCGAACGTCCCTCCCACTCCAGGAAGTGGACGTTCGCCGCCCACAGCGTGGACGCACGAGAGGTATGTGTGACGGGGGTTACCGACTTTGTGCGCCACAGGCAGCGATTTGCCCGTGACGCAAAAAGAACGGGGGCGGGTACAATCGATTGTGAAATTGCACAATCGGTCGTACCGTGTAAAGCAGCCTAAACTGTTGTACAATGGTCCCCAATCTGTGGTTCTCCAGCTGCTTATTACAACTTGTACAAGAAAACCCTGGTTGCCTTTCTTCATGGTTTCATAGTTTTAAGGGTGAAGGTACAGCTCCATCAAGTTCAACCTATAACTAGTGATGGGTGAATAGTTACTATTCAAGTTCGGATAATTCATAACGAATCCCAAAATACTATTCCGATATTCATCAGGAACAGTCAAACCAATGCAAATCAATGGAGAACCCGAGCATTTTTCTTGTTTTGACGAATAGTACTTGGTAATCGGTAAGCCATATCCGAACACGAATAATTACTATTCGCTCATCTCTACCTATATCCTAACATGTTGATCCAGAGGAAGGAAAAAAACATGAAAAATATAGTCCCCAATTCATCAAAGTAACTACGCCAGAATTTTGCTGTAAATCAGTTTGAAAAGTTTCACGTTTTTGCCCAACTTGAAATTGTACAACTGTTTAGTTTTTTTTTTAGGCTTTTGGAGTTTTCACTCTAGTTTCACCAAGATCTACCAAAATGGTTGATACTGGGATAGGAGGGGGTCACATTGATGGCATAAGGCCATAGCTTGTGTCCTAACTGGAGTAAGATTTGTGGTGAGAAGCAACAACAAGAAGAACAGTCCTGCACCAGCGGCATTGTGATTGCTGGCGGAGCAGACAGGTGTTGCGATCCCCCTAAAAATATATGTCAATTGCAGTGGTGGTGCTCACTCTACCTGAGGACAGTCCAGAACACATTCATATGAAAAGAGAAGAGTAGCACTCACCATAGCATGCAATAAATTACTTTATTCCATGAAGAAACAAGAAATCACCACGAGTCGGGAAGTAGATGCATGCCGTACAGAGACGGCCATTTCACGCCGAGGTGCTGTGGGTTGGTAAGTGGATGCATGCCACACAGAGACGGCCGTTACGTGCCAAGACGCTTGAACTGGCTTAAATAGCTGTTGAAGCTCCTGGGAGCAAAATGGCTGTCTGTGCGGCATGCATCCCGACTTCCCGACCCATGGTGATTTCATATTTCTTAAAGGAATAAATTAATTTGTTGCATGCTGTGGTGAGTGATACTCTTTCTTTTTTTCATACGTCTGTCGTGAGGTCCACGCCACTTGTCAGACGCTCCTGATTCATGAAGAGGTGTGCACTCAATGAATCCGGAGCGTCTGACTCCAACACTTCCCATCATCAAGACGTGCGTGATTTTCGCCAGCCTTGATGAATCGAAGCCATTGTATTACAGATTATGTGCACTAGATTCTGTGACGGAACGTTGATCCAGGGAACTCGTCTGATTGCTGTATGTAGACTTGGGAAGGAATTTAGGAATTTTTCCTTGGAAATGGTCCAATTACCATCTGCCTCATGGAGATTTTGCGTACCTCAGAATCAACATGTCGGGCTATAGATTGAACTTGAAGGACATGTGTTATTTCAACCTTAAAACTATGAAGCTTCCAGCTTGTCCAATCATGGTCACTTTTTGGTTTTAAGGACAACAAAACCTAATTTTGGGTGGCTTGGACCACAGTAGTTGAAGGAGTTCACAGCCGATGGTTTTGCCATTGATGTGAGTGGGAATCAGTTCATCAATCATTTTAATCCCTCATCTTCTAAAGGGGAAGCTTTTCTCCTTATGGAGACTGACACACCATTCCAGCATGCCAGTGGTGAGGAGACTTTAAGCCACAATGCTCCTCTGGGAAATGTGCAAATTGTCTCTTCAGTGAGGAAGGAGACAAACTCTGATGTGACCTATTGGAGGTAGCAATCCTAAAAGTCAATTGTGACCGTTTAAAGAGCCTTTAAAGGGTCACTTTTGACTTTTAGGATTAATACCTCCAATAGGTGGCACTAGAGTTTGTCTACTACCTCACTAAAAAGACAATTTGCACAATCCCTCATCATAAAATATTCTTATTTCAGTGCGAAGTTTAGTTATTTATATTCATATTTATTATTTTTAATATTCCTAGAATAATGCCAGTACTGGTGCCTCACCAACATTTGGCTTAGCAGTCTGGAAGCGTGCAGGTTCCTTGACATTATCAGCGACTAGGAAAGCCCCTTCCTCCAATATGTCGAGTAACATGGTAGCCGCGTGTTCTTGCTCTGTGACATTCATGTCTCTCCATGAGGGTAGTGCTTCTGGGCGTAAAAGGTTATCCACTGTCTCCACCACCGCCTGCACAAATAAGATACGCAGAATAAAAATGTCCTCACCAGTAACTATTACCTGCTGGGATACAGTAATGCGGCCTAGATATGACTGTACGTGGCACAGAGAGAGTGTCCCCAGAATAGTAATGGAAGACCCTGCACCACGCCATGTATAACACTACTGTATCTTCTGTTACCTTGATGTAATCCTTGCAGGTCCTCTCCCTCTTGTGCATCTGTAAAATACAAAAAAGGGTTAAAAAAATGGCATCTATAGGTCAGCGTCAGAATAATTTATGCATAACGCGAAACTCAGTTCACACGATTGCCCAATGCAAAGCTAGCAACTCATTTTCATTTTTTTGGGGGTGATTTTGGTTCACAAATCCGACCACAAGAACACGTTTTTTTGGACAATTGATCTTCAAAAAACAGATATGATAAGCCCCATAGAGTATTATGGGTCCGTGTTCTATCCGTACAAAATATGGATACAACGTATTTGTGAGACAAAAGGTATAAAAAAAGGTTTCACTGAGTGTTTTATTCACTTATTTCATTCCATTTTTTATACTTTTTTGTATACTTAGTATTTTCGGCTGTTTTTACTGGAGGGACACAATTTTGGAATGTGCTTCACCCATTAAAAATGCATTGCTGAAAATCACAACCTAAGGACGCATGTTTTCTTATGTTCTTAAGTCACGTTTTCCATTTATTGCTACTACTGTGTCGCCCTGGGCAAGCCAGGGGACACAAGTCACACACCACCACACCCTACATCCCAGTTAGGAACACCAAAGCTAACCAAAAATCCTTGTTGCCTTCCTCCAGAGGCTGATGATTCACACCAGGGGGTGGGCCAGGCGGTTGGTTCCGCCCACCGAGGAGGACACAGCTCTGGAGGCGGGAGAAACCAGGCAGTTTAGTTAGGGGAGTGAAGGAGTAAACAGCTAAGATGAGCTAAGGAAGTGAAAGTAGAAGTGAAGTAAAGTGGTAAAGGAGGAAAGCAAGAGTGGTGACAGAGAGAAAGCCTGAAGTAGTCCAGCTGTGTGCAGGACAGGTCAGCAAGGTCAGCAACGGCGGTGACTGTCTGGAGGGGGACCGTGTGGAAGTTCCTGGAAGGACCGCGGACGGGTAGTGGCCCGGCGGTCTGGAGCAGTGTTCCGAAGGACAGTCAGCACCAGGGCAGGGGCCTCTCGGACCCCGGCAAGGCTTGTGTGAAGCCCCACAGGTGTTGTGTCGGTGCATTACCTTCAGGGACTCCACTCAGCTGGATCTTGGTCACAGGTAGGAGATCTTCTTTGTAGTTTGTCGTGACGCCACTCTCAGATTTGCGGTCAGTGGGGACCGCCACTGCAGGTTAAGGGATGCCTGGGGCTGATGGTGAGTGCAGTTAGTTGGAATAGCCTCCTGAGAGTGAGGCAAGCCCCAGGGCCCTGTGTAGGTGCGTAGTACCACAAGGCGCAGAATAACTCCACACACGCAGAATGTCTTTCAGGGGTTTTACTCACTTCAGATGGCAGGGTGAGTAACCCGGGCGTAGCTGGGATGAACCAGGCGGGAACCAGGTATCCTTCAGGCTAACTTCTGATGGTGACTACCAACTCGCCTTCCTTAGCCCTTGGTGGTTTGGGGTAACCCCGACTTTTAGTCCCTATGGGGGTTACCCAGGGAAGTTGCTGAAGCCTCTCTCCCCTTCGTTTGCCGTGTGCTTGTTGCCTGGGCCAGATCACTCCAGCTTCTTGCCTCCTGTGAACTGTGGGCCCTAACTGTGGCTACGTGGCTGCGGCTTTTGTGGTGTTGTGGTGTGGGCTTTGAGGGCCCCACACCGGCAGGTTTAGCAAGGAAAGGTGGATCTATCCCCGCTCCGGGATCTGCCGCCCGTTTGGGCCTGGTTCTCCCTAGCAGTCTCCTTACTTCCCACTCTGTGCTCTCTCTCTAGCTGGAGATGGGTTTCGGGTAGCACTCCTAGGTGACCGTTCTCCCCCGTCGGTAGCCACTGCGCGGACGCTGTCAGACTCCAGCAGCCCAGGGGAAGGGGTCAGCTCTCCTCGGAGCTCCCTGGACTCTGCTCTGAACCGGCTCACATCTGGGACCTTCACTGCTGCTCCTGTCAGAGCTTCACTTTCCTGCTCCTCACTCCTCCACACTCTGCTGCAGACTGTTTACTCCTCCTTCTCTTTTCCCTTTTGTGCCTGCCTACGCCACCTAGCAACCAGATTCTCTTACCACACCCCTTGAGAGGAGATGGAGGCTTTTGGCCCCCTCCACTATTCCAGTGGAGGTGAAGGCTTTTCCCCCCTCCTGGGATCCCCAGGGGTCCTCTCATAGGTACATGTGTGAGACCTGATCACTATGCGCCTGTGTAGTCACACCTCGGTCAGCCTTCTGGATTACCTGTATTGTACTGTCCCCAGCATGGGTGCAGTACTCAGTGGTGCCTGACCCTTAGTTATCACCAGCACGTCCTCGGGCTGCAAGACAACATTTTAAAATGCATAAAACATTAAAACATGTAAAACATTTTTAAAAGCACCAGGTACCATACATCACCACCCTCCACCCACAAGTCCGTTAACCCACCCAAAACCCTCTCACGTTGGCCGCGCCTTCAGCCACTTCTGGCAGGATGTAGAGGCGGCTTTCATGGTCTGGTGGTCTTCAGGGTATACCTGGCCTGGTGAAGCCGCGTCTTCAGCCACTTCTGGCAGGATCCAGAGGCGGCCTTCACAGTTGGTGCTGACCAGGTACCCTCTTTGTGGTGGAGAGCCAGGCCCCATAAACAGGCATGCTCTCTGGTTGCAGGTGAGCCAAGGCCCTATATACGGACGGGCCCCCTGGTTGCAGACGAGCCAAGCCCCTAAACAGGCTGACTCTGGTGGTGGTGGTGCCCTCTGGTGTAACTATTTACACTGCGAGAGTTTGTGGCTATAGCCAGTTCATAGCCTTAAGGTTTATGGTTTTCTCACACAAGTTTATGTGGGCACATACTTGAACTTTTAAAACGTTGCAAAACAAACTTTCCAACTGGTCAAAACTTGCTGTACTTTACTTGAACTTATGCAGACTCCTCTTCACCAGGGCTTGGGCCTGTAGGGCTGCGGCACCTGCTGCTTTCTTGACCTTTTTCCTCATCTGTAGTGGTCTCATCATTAGGTCTTTGGTCTTTTCTTTCTTTATTACTGTCTTTCCTTTCTTCTTTGGGACATGGTACTACATCTAGCGCGTACCAGCCTCTTTCGCCTTGATGCATGGTAAATTGTACGGAGTCTCCCATTTTTAAGTTTCTGCCAGGGTGTCCTCTGGGCAAGTGGGCTCTGACGTCTCTTCTATTGACGAAGATACCTTCCTTTATACCAGGTGCAACGATGAATCCGTATCCTGACTTCAGGCTAAAGTCTTCCACAATTCCTCTACAAAGGGGTCCTCTGACCTGTGCTTTGGCTCTTCTCAGGAACCGTTTTTCTTGTAAGTCTCTGGCCGTGACTTCTCTCTGCTCTGGGGATGGCGGTGCAGGGAAAGACTGGGTTCTACTGCGGCGCTGTGTCTTGCGGGCTGGATTCTGCGAAGTGCAGCTTACAAGCTCCCAGGTGAGGCTTTGGGGCAGATCTTCCTCAGCAGAAGGTGTCAGGTCTTCCTCGTCCCAGCGGGAATAGGGCAACATCTCCGGCTCTGGGCATGGATCCACTGCTGGTGGCTCCTGAGTCAGCTCCTCAGCTTCCTGGCCTCCCCTCCCCCTTAGTTCTTCTTGGCACTCCTTTGGTGGCGGTGCTGGGGATGAACTTCCTTCAACAGGCCCAGGCGGGGGACTCTTTGGCGTGGTTGCTGCAGGGGTTGCCGGAATCCTCTTGGGGGTGTGCGGAGGGAGCATGTACTGGTCCACCAACCATTGTGGAAACTTGACCTCCATGTCAGCCTTCAGCTGCCAGTATGCGGGGTCCTCCCCCAGCGTGGGCTTTCCAGTAGGGACCTCTTTGGACTGGGGAGCGGTGTCTGCTCTGGCCTTGCAGGCCGGGGTAAGTGGTGATGCAATCTCTTGGCGGGCCGCGCCCTGTATGGCGGCGGCCTGGTCTTGGCGGGCCGCGCTCGGCATGGCGGCGGCCTGGTCTTGGCGGGCCGCGCCCTGTATGGCGGCGGCCTGGTCTTGGCGGGCCGCGCCCTGTATGGCGGCGGCCTGGTCTTGGCGGGCCGCGCCCTGTATGGCGGCGGCCTGGTCTTGGCGGGCCGCGCCCTGTATGGCGGCGGCCTGGTCTTGGCGGGCCGCGCCCTGTATGGCGGCGGCCTGGATCGGCGTCGCAGCTGCGATGGGATCTGTGCAGGCTGGGCTGGGCGTCGCTGCAGGGACCGGGTCTTGGTGGGCCGAGCAGGGCATCGCTGCGGCGGCCGGGGCTTGGCGGGCCGAGCAGGGCATCGCTGCGGCGGCCGGGGCTTGACGGGCCGAGCAGGGCATCGCTGCGGCGGCTGGGGCTTGACGGGCCGAGCAGGGCATCGCTGCGGCGGCCGGGGCTTGACGGGCCGAGCAGGGCATCGCTGCGGCGGCCGGGGCTTGACGGGCCGAGCAGGGCATCGCTGCGGCGGCCTGGGCTTGGCGGGCCGCACCTGGCGTGGCTGCGGCCTGGCCCAGCGTCGCCGCGCCGGGCGCCTCTTCAGGGACCGCGGGCGTGGCAGCAGGGGTCGGGGCATCCGGGCCGGCAGGGGTCATACTGGACTCACCCATCGGTGGCAGCATCGGGGTCTGAGTCGTCGCCGTCCGGTCTGGCACTCGTCGTGCGGTTCCCCTCTCATAGGCCTGAACCGCGGCAGCCATCTCCAGAAGTTCCATGCGTTCTTCTCTGATCTGCTCCACGACCCGGGTCTCCAGTCGGTCGCAGAACTGGGCAAGCTCCCGATACCACCAGGCAGCGGAGCCTGGTTCTGGGTTTCTGCGTTCAGACGCCATTTCCTCTGCGCCTTCTTCTGCACGATTTCCCAGCAGTGGACTCGTCGCTGCCTCCAGTAGCAGGCTCTTCAGTTTCTGCTCTGCCTCTTTCAGCAGCTCCTCTCCCAGCAGCAGGCTTCTGGCTCCCTTTCTGTCCCGACGTCTCTGGACGCTTCCGCTCTCTTCACAAGCGAGGTCAGAACTCTGCAGGGGATCTCTGGGTAGCCACACCTCTTCGTGGGCGGTAACTTCTCCCAGCGCGGGCTGCTGTTGTTTTTCAGCGCGCTTTTCATGGTGGCAATATGGCGGCGCTTCCAATTTTTCAAGCGGACCGCCCAGGCACATGGTCACCTGTCTGAACAGGTCTAGTCCTTATCCTGTTCGTGACGCCAGATGTGAAGCCCCACAGGTGTTGTGTCGGTGCATTACCTTCAGGGACTCCACTCAGCTGGATCTTGGTCACAGGTAGGAGATCTTTTTTGTAGTTTGTAGTTTGTCGTGACGCCACTCTCAGATTTGCGGTCAGTGGGGACCGCCACTGCAGGTTAAGGGATGCCTGGGGCTGATGGTGAGTGCAGTTAGTTGGAATAGCCTCCTGAGAGTGAGGCAAGCCCCAGGGCCCTGTGTAGGTGCGTAGTACCACAAGGCGCAGAATAACTCCACACACGCAGAATGTCTTTCAGGGGTTTTACTCACTTCAGATGGCAGGGTGAGTAACCCGGGCGTAGCTGGGATGAACCAGGCGGGAACCAGGTATCCTTCAGGCTAACTTCTGATGGTGACTACCAACTCGCCTTCCTTAGCCCTTGGTGGTTTGGGGTAACCCCGACTTTTAGTCCCTATGGGGGTTACCCAGGGAAGTTGCTGAAGCCTCTCTCCCCTTCGTTTGCCGTGTGCTTGTTGCCTGGGCCAGATCACTCCAGCTTCTTGCCTCCTGTGAACTGTGGGCCCTAACTGTGGCTACGTGGCTGCGGCTTTTGTGGTGTTGTGGTGTGGGCTTTGAGGGCCCCACACCGGCAGGTTTAGCAAGGAAAGGTGGATCTATCCCCGCTCCGGGATCTGCCGCCCGTTTGGGCCTGGTTCTCCCTAGCAGTCTCCTTACTTCCCACTCTGTGCTCTCTCTCTAGCTGGAGATGGGTTTCGGGTAGCACTCCTAGGTGACCGTTCTCCCCCGTCGGTAGCCACTGCGCGGACGCTGTCAGACTCCAGCAGCCCAGGGGAAGGGGTCAGCTCTCCTCGGAGCTCCCTGGACTCTGCTCTGAACCGGCTCACATCTGGGACCTTCACTGCTGCTCCTGTCAGAGCTTCACTTTCCTGCTCCTCACTCCTCCACGCTCTGCTGCAGACTGTTTACTCCTCCTTCTCTTTTCCCTTTTGTGCCTGCCTACGCCACCTAGCAACCAGATTCTCTTACCACACCCCTTGAGAGGAGATGGAGGCTTTTGGCCCCCTCCACTATTCCAGTGGAGGTGAAGGCTTTTCCCCCTCCTGGGATCCCCAGGGGTCCTCTCATAGGTACATGTGTGAGACCTGATCACTATGCGCCTGTGTAGTCACACCTCGGTCAGCCTTCTGGATTACCTGTATTGTACTGTCCCCAGCATGGGTGCAGTACTCAGTGGTGCCTGACCAGGTCAGGGGCGCCACACTTGGAGTCGCCATAATTTGCCAAATCCGTCAGTGAAGGGGACGTAGATCCCCCAACAACCAAGTCCCGATTGAAGGCAACAGCTCAACCAGAGTAGGAGAGACACCGCCACCGCCAAGGCACCAGTTTCTCAGGGCCAGCACCTGCGGGCAAAGAGTAGAGCTCCTCCGGTCCAGCTTGAAGCCGGGGAGCGGGTTACCGGTGGGGACCCATCGCAACCAACAAGTAAACAAAGGTGCAAGGAAGAGGGACATCACCGTCACCTACTGGGAGAGCAAGTGCAGCCGTCCGTGGGACCGTCTTTCCAGCCGTTTGGTTTACCGTAAAGACTGTGTCAACGTCTCAGGCTGAGTGAGTACCACAGTGCCGCAAGGCACAGCGCTGCCCCCGCGTCCCTGCGCCCACCAGGCGCTGCACCTCCCAAACCATCACCGGGCCCCGGGATCACCAACCCCTACCCACGGAGGGGCAACACAACACCTGGCTGCTCCGCATCACCATCCCCGGGATCCCCATATTGAGCAGCGGTGGTGAAATCACCACAACCGTGGGTGGCGTCACGGACAATAAACAATTCCCACACCCAACAACCCCCTTTCACTCACGGGCGAGGAGTGCCGCTCGAGAAGCCCCCGGGATCCGGCCCACCGCTCGAGCCACCACTGAGCAGCAGCCGCCGGACCCGAGCAGAAGGGGTGAGCGTAGTGTGCTGACACCCTCCTCCCCGCCCGCGACACTACCACTTGATATGTGTAGTAATGTCTCTACAACTTCATTCTATAACCAAAATAATGCGGCATACCTTTGAAAAGTAGCAAACCCTCCGCTGTTATTAGACGTCATTTACAGATAGTATTGTCACAACGCAGATTGGGGAAGGTCCGGCGTGAGGCCAAATACACAACTTAATGGGGGTAACACCATGACAAACAAGGAGCACACCGGTGACACTTTAAGAACGGTGAGCCCTGACACTAGTGAGAGGGAAGATGCAAACCTTCACCTACCTGCCCCTGTACCCTGCACGCCTACCCAGTCCTTATACAGGTTCCTCACCTGTCGCCAAGCAGGAACCTGAAACCCTGAGTGACCTTACAAAAGAAAAGCCCTGGCTAGTGAATGGGTAGGTAAGGATCACTAGTCCCACCATTGCACTGAAACAACACACCAAGGAAGGAGACAGGGGGAACACAACAAAGAACTGCTGAAGTCAGACCCAAGACTGTAGCCACCATAGCAACTTCAACAGATGGCTCCACCAGCTCCTTTCACCTCCAGGCCAAGCATCCAAGTGAATGAGAATAACCAGCACCCTCTGCTGATAGAAGAAGGTTTATAAAGGGACTGGGAGTGGTCCCAAACTGGAAATATCTGAGATCATAATTAGACTGCTTGCTGGCAAGGAATACTGACATTAACCCTCTCCTCCCCAAAGGAAAGGGAATGCATTTAAATAACAGACTCTTCACAAGGAAAAGCGAGACTCAGACCCCGAACCTGTCACTAAACTCTAATAGCAGCGAGACGACCGTGACAGGTATGGATTGGAAACGTCAACCATGTCGATCAGAGGTGTAGGGGCACTAATTGCGGGCAGAGAAGTAGTGCCAAGCGCGGTTCAGAGACACCATTACACTTCTCGGCACAGGTTTACTTGCATTCTAAAACTATTTTTCAAAGGTATGCTATGCTGGTGTGACAATATGAAGGGGTTTTAGCGACGACCATTAAGAGCCATACATAACGTGGTGGCTGCAAGTTATAAAAGAAAAACCCCTTTAACAAGAGTGTGTTAAAAATGCCCAGTGCCACCCAGTCTTAAAGGGATTTGTCACCAGGTTTTGCACCCCCATCTGAGAACAGCATAATATAGAGATAGAGACCCTGATTCCAGTAATGTGTTACTTACTGGGCAGTTTGCTACAATTTTTATTAAAAACTGTTTTATCTGCTGTAGGTCTACCAGTTCTCTAAATGCTGAGCTCTCTATAACCCCATCCACACTTCTGTTTGGCAGCTTTCTGGGTACACTGTGCAATTGCATAGGCAAAAATCTAAAAATCAATGATAGGGAGTGAGGTTGGACTTCCTATCAGCAGATTTACTAGTCCTCTAGTGATACTCTCCTCCTGATAAAACAGTGATTTTATAAAAACTACTGCAAGCAGCCCAATAAGTGACATATTGCAGGAATTGCGGTCCCTGTCTTTCTATTATGCTCAGATTAGGTAGTGAAAACCTGGTGACAGATTCCCCTTAAACCCTTTTCTGACGTTAGTGTTTGTCATCTGCTTGCTGTCCATTTTTTTTTCACGGACAGCACGCAACAGTCACATTATACATGAGGCTGAGTTCACCCGTCCAGTAATCACCTGTTAGAACGGATCCATTGGCGGAAAAGTTCTGCGAACGCAACTGTTTTATCCGTTTTGAAAAAATAGATTTTAGGCAGGATTTGTTTTTTTTAATCTCTGGAGTCTATGGAAATCGGATCAGTTACCTGATTGCTATTTAGCCATCCGTTTTTCTTTAATTTGTAAAGGATCCATTTTTTTTCTTACTGGATCACTTTAAATAGGAATCAGTTATCGGATCCGTTTCCCATAGATTCCAATGTTAAAAAAAAAAAATCCTGCAAAAATACATTTTTTCAAAACAGAGAAAAAAGTTGTGTTTACAGCACATTTCTGCCAATGGATCCATTGTAGCTGATGATTATTGGACATGTGAACTCAGCCTCATATTTAATGTGTCTGTTCTGTGCTGTCCATGAAAAAAAAAACTCTTATGCCAACAGACTTCTGATGGATCAGTTTTAGGTCCCCTTCACACAGCCGTGCAAAAAACTAACGGTCCGTTGTGGAGTTCCGTGGGCCATCCGTGTGCTATCCGTGTGACATCCGGATAGCACACGGACTGCATCAACTTGGATACTTACCTATCTGCGGTGCTGCTGTCTTCGGCACTGCTGTCTCCGGTGCTGCAGTCGCACTTGCTTCCGAGACTGCAGTCAGTGCAGTGAATATTCATGAGGCATAATGAGGGGGCCTGAAAGCAACAGCAGCGCCAGAGACAGCAGCGTTGGCTAGTATAAAAAACTATTTAATTTCAGTGAGGTGTCCTCTGGTACATGTCATACTGATGTCACACGGATCACATCAGTGTGCAATCCGTGTGTCACCCGTGCCACCGGACAAAAACGGACATGTCACCATGTGCCTGGTCCACACGAACACATTGTCCATGTCAAAACATGGATGTAGAAACGGACACCAAGTGTACCGGAGACATGATGTACAAAGGGGGCCTTACAGAGTTATTCACATTTGTTTTTTGCGGGGGACTAATGGATGGCAAACACCCACCTCTCCCAAGAAATGGAGACATGTCCTACTTAGGTCCACAACTTGCCTTTTCAAGTGAATACGTCCTTAAAAACGGATCACTCACTACGAGTTGCGTAAGTAACCTCTATCCGATTTTTTTTTTATGTATGAGAAATGGTAAAAAACGGACAAACGAATGAGATGTGAACCGGTACATGGATGAGAAAGGATCTGAACGGACAAGGATGTGTGAATAATTCTGTTTTCTCAGAAGGAGCAGCCGTCATTTGACAAGTGTATCCTGTTTGCTAATCAGGCGTCCTCACCCGAGGTGTCAATGTTTTAATGGTCGTTACTCATAAGTATGTGCATTGTGTAGCCTGATTTTGCAAGGGGAATGAGCATTAGATAAATTAGCAACCACTAGGCCAACGAGTAGATGAGTAAGATAGATGAATAGTTTGAGGCACCTCTACTTACCCTATTGTAATTCTTCCCGGCGCTCTCTCGTTCAATTGGTCTTAGGGCTTGTAACTGAGCGTCAAGAATATCAACCAGCTGTTCCAGAAGACGTACGGATGACGTAACGTCCCCCGCGTAGATCTGTCCACGGGTGTGACGGGCTAATTCCCCTGCAATGTTGGCGGCGTTCTCTCCACTCTTAATCTGAGAGCAGATTATAAAATAGAAGCGAAGCGTTAAAAAAAACAAATATGTAGAGACATAAATATAATCTTAGAACCATTGAAAGGTACAATAACAAAAAACATAAAAAAGAGACAGGTAGTAAAATAATGGTAAAAAAAAAAGAAATTATGCCCTATATGATATGAGTGGGGTATTTTCTCACCTTCTGCGCCACTTGATTGACCCAAGGAGAAGTGCAATTACTTAGATCTGGGCCACGAGGATTCCATATGGCCAGTGTGGGCAAACAGAGAAAAGAGGCAATCCCTGGGGGAAAGAGAGAGAGAACTTACAAACCACAAGCAGCATGATGTCAGGGTTAAGAGCTTGATTCCTGTGATGTGTCACTAACTAGGCTGTGTTTTGCCATTTCAATAAAATGAGTGTTTTATCAGTAGGAGATAATCACTCTCGGACTAGTTGTCTCCTGCCATGTAGTCCTCATGCTCTGTTTAACCCCTCCCCACCACTGATTAGCATCTTTTTACCAATGTAGACAGAAATCTTCCAATCAGTGGTGTGGGCGGGTTTACAAACAGCTCAGCATTCAGAGATCAGCTAGATCTGCAGCAGAGAAAACCGTGATTCTATAACAAACGCACCAAGTAGCCCAGTAAGTGACACATCGCTGGTATCAGGGTCTCTTCCAGTACATCATGCTGCTCTTAGATTACATAGAAAAAACCTGATGACAGAGTTGGTACTTTTTTTGAGTGTAAACGGATTCATAGGAACAGTGATATTTGTTGGAAGGTTTTTTTTTTTATTTGTGATCTGTTATAATTATGTAGTCTTATGATATGGTGATGTATAGGCCATGATAAATTTAAGGTAGTCATACACCATATATATCTGATGGTTCTCCCGACCGCAACATACCCAGCAAGCATATGTTCTGAACTGAGAGAGGATTAAGTCGCTGATAGACATGTGGCACCCAGGGGGCAGGGGGTTAACCTTACTCATCGCTGGGCCTACCCGGCTTCGTGGCCTGAGGTGTCCACAATAAAAGGGGGATTAAGAGGTGGATGTTTGTTGTGACACTACCTGCGGTACGTGGCCAGGGATTAGTCGCCACTGCGGTCGCTGTCCTCTGGGGCATATGGTAATAGCAGCCGAGATGATATCGCTCCCCACAGGTGGAGCGGGCCCAGGGGAGGATAATGAAGGGAGTAGTAGTAGTGGCGGTGGCCATTGGCGCCGAGGCGCGGGTTGCCTGCGCCGGTAATAAGAGTCTGAGTCGCCGCTGCGGTTCCAGGTGTCTTTAATCACAGTTCTTTAAGTAACCCGGACGCTGCCGCAGTAGCACTGGTCACTGCTGTGATGGGCCCCATCAACCTCGGATAAGTTCGAGGAAGCCACCGGTGTCTGGAAAAGGTTCTTTGTAAGAATTGCCCGTCTAGCAGTGAGGAACCTAGGTTTAGCGTTTTGCTCCAAGCCTAGGCCCCGTGATAGAAAAAGATGAAGAGAAGATGGGGGTGTCGTGTCACCAGAACTGATGTCCCGGGTAGACTGCCTGAAGATTGTGTGAGTTGATCCTACTTATACCCCAAGTGGAACCTGCTCCCAGGTGGCTGGCTCCAGTGACCGGGAAAGTCCCATGCATCGTGATAGCCACCCCACTATCTACCCTGGGCAATCCCCCCCAGTGAGAAGGCTCCTAAGCTGTATATAAAGTGTGAATGTGGAACACCGGTGATTAACTCCCTCCTTACCCGAGGCGAATACCACACCTTAACTGAGGTTCAATACTCCGTGGCGACTGGAGCCCCAGGGGCGCCACAGACACACCTGACCATGGCTTTTCTCCCTCGAGAATGAAAGGACTGAACATGTTAAAATACAACATGCCTGATCTTTCTGCCCTCTGATATCTGCTGTTGAGAGAAAGAGTCAGGGCATCCACATACATTTTAGATGGTCAGTGAAACTGATGCGTTTTGCTATAGTTCATATAAGACAGGGGGCCCCAACCTGTGGCATGCAGGCCCATGATGTGTGGCTCACAGCTGTCTGCCAGCTAGGTGCGTTTGCACCAGATATTATAAGAAGAGCAGATCTGAATGGAGGTAAGAACCCGTGGATCTTGGTATACTGCCTAGATGGGGTGATTTCTGTGGAGAAGCTTTGTCGGTCATTATACTTGTCATGGGGGCTCTGGGTGTCACAACTGTGACAGGCAGGAGATAATTGTGGCTTGCAAGGCTCTCTCAGAGCTTAGTGGGGCTCCTGATCTTCTGTCAGAGCTGAATGTGGCTCTCAAGATCAGAAAAGTTGAGTACCACCCATATAAGCTGTATGGCCAACGACATGGTCAAGTGTAAATGTCAACTCTCCATAATTTTGCAAAATGGCTATTAAAATGCCTAAAACATCTACTTACCACGTGTGCCTTTTGGACATGGCCTCTCTACTCGCATGCCTTGTTGGGTAGCCGGCCATTGTACTTTCCTCTCTTCACGGGCCGGACAGAATATTTCTGGATGTGAATTCTGGTTAGAAGGGGGAGGACGACGGGTTCCAGGGGTAGGAGGATCATGGCCTATTTGATTTATAGCACCCACTGGATGTGTTGTGAGGGGTTGCCGTCGGACAGTAGTTGTGGCAGAAGGTAAAGTAGTGACCGTCACTGGAGGTGGAGGTATAGTAACTGTGACCACTGGTGGGGTGGGAGTAACGGGACCTAGATTGTGAAAAGCAAAACAAGAAAAAAGTTTTAAAAGACTGAAAATTGTAATAGAAATAGTGACAGACAAAAAAAAGCCAGTGGTAATTTCAATAATCTGTATTTATTTTAATAATTTTTATTGTGCCACCATATTGCACAGTATGGAGTCATCATTCACTGCCTGTTGGCCTGTTCATTGGCTGATTGGATCTGTTCATGCCTAAAAATTATCCATTGTCAGCCGCATAACTTTCTGGTAAACAGGGTGTGTTCTACAGACAATATTCAAGCAGAAAAGGGACTATACTGAAAGGTAATTGTAAGCGAACCCTATGAAGGACACTGGTGGATACAGACAGAAAAGGGCCCCTGTGCAAGAACAATATATGCGCCCTTTGCAGTCCCAAAGGTCATCAAAATGCACAATCCACCAGCTTTGGGAGTAAAAAAGGGGCCCCCAACCTCTTGGGCCCCTGTGCGGATTCACAGGCTGCACCAATAATATGTCCTCCCCTGCATTTCACAATAATCTTTCAGTGTATAGGCTGCCGATCACTCGATGAACAAGCAAAACTCTTGTTCATATAGGCAAGTGATCATTTGTGCAAGGCAAAAGACCGATGTTCTCGGTAATATATCGTTAAGTGTTAACAAGACTTGCACTGCTACGATCCATGGCAGCCTATGTGCGCTGAGTAACCTATTATAGATCGATCAGTGCACGTCGTTTACTTTCGGTCTGCCTGTGTAAGCTATTTAATGACTGCCGATCGGTAAAGGTTTAGTGCCACTGGTGGGTTATTGTAAGCAGATCCTTATTCCCAAGATGATGTTATCCCCTATCCAAATGATGGTGATAACTTAATGATTGCAATTTGGGATCCCCCCACAATCCCGAGATCAAGGCTTTGTCACCCTGAAACTTAGCTCTGCAGAGGCCTATCTTGAATGGAGGTGCACATATCCAACCTGTGCTCACTCTTCAGGAGATGATCAGAAATGGTGGAGTGACAAGAAAATAGAACACCACATGTGGCACCACCCGGCTGCCGTAGCTCTCACTCACTGTGATCCCGACTGCTCTGCAGGACTTTCTAGATCAGAATGGAGGTGCTCCGCTCTGCTTGTCAAACCCAGGAATGGGTGAAACGGTGATCCAAGAACACAGAACTTCAATCGTGAAAGTTTTCCTCTTTTATTAATCCAGGTATGTGAAAAAACAGCAATCACAGTATTTGTGGAACCAGGAGGGGAGAGAGGGTACAAACAAGAGTACTGAGCCGGACGATGGCCAATTCGCCCATAGAAGTGCCGATCGGTGCAAAACGGTCGTCGTCCGGCTCAGTGCTCCTGTTTCCACGAATACTGTGGTTGCTGTTTTTTTTCACATATCTGGATTAATAAAAGAAGAAAACTTTCACAACTGAAGTGTGCCGCTGTTCTTCTATCTTCTCAGAAATGGTGGAGTGCTGTGAATGGCTTTCCTTAGCAGTCCCATAGATAATGAATGGAGTGGAGGTTGAGTATGTGCACCTTGACATCATTCAGGATAGAGCTCTGTTCCCGGTTAATATAGCTCCTATCTCTGGATTGCAGGGGGGTCCCTGTGGTCGAACCTCTAGAGATCAAAAAAGTATACTCTCTCCAGTGGATAAAGGATTATTTTGGGAATAACCCTTTAATTTTGAAATTATTCTTGATATTTTACACATACCTAAATATGTTGCAGACATGAGACCCCCACCGATTGCTCTAAACACTTCTCTAAAGTGTTCTGCTTCTGCATGAGAGCGTGAATAGAACGGTGTAGAGACCTATGGACTTTTTAGTGAGCTGGCACACCGATCTGTACGCGTGGACATGCAAGAGCTGAGCTGCGGAAACCAACTTTGTCACTTACTTATGATCAACCACCACCCTCATCCCCCCCCCAGAAAAAAAAGAAAATGGATTTAAAGCCAGTTCTCTTCAGCTTCCTACCGTAGTTGCTCTAGGCACCAGCCTCTTAAAATACACAGCCGGGAGCCTTGGCACCGTGCGATGTGTCTCAGTTGGTATTAAATGTCCTCTATAAGGGAATCAAATAACTTCAGGCAACATCTCCCTATAGCCAGTGGCTCTTCTACTACGACTGCACCCGTTCTATTACCATAGCATAATAAAGCAGAGGATTAACAGTTTTATTGGATTTTGGGAATGCACTAGAAATAAATATGAACTCATGAATATTGTGGGGAAAGCAGGCAGCGGACAATTTCTAAAGAGAAACACATCTGAAAGTTTAAGATCCCCCCCCCTTCCCATCCTATTTCAAGCTTGCAAAAATCTAGGGATTATTAGTAACATTCAGTTAATATATTAATATTTGTGATAATACAAAACTCTGTCATGTGGCCTAAAGCGTTCATTGAATATATGTATGATATTACAAGCTTCCATGGGTTAACGACAGATGAGGAGGACCGGCATCTGACATAAACTGTCGTAAAATTAACAATAACTGCTAATGAAGAGTGCAAGAAAGACAATCGGTAACGATTAGCTCCATGTCTGTGTTACTAAAAACATTGGCAATCCAGAAGTATAGGATCTGTTTTCATTTTTTTCTTGTTACTACTGATTAAACGCCACTGAAAATACATGTTCAGCAATATTCATAACAATGGGAATGATTATCCACATGGAAACATTTCCATCATTGTAAATAGATTGCAGAGAATACCCATTTTACAGCCAGTATCTCAAATAATAGGAACCTGACTACATGGGACGGTTGGATTTAGGCACTGGAGCCTGATGGACCCCAATAAGTTCTTCTGCCCCACGTAATGAGATTAGTGCTACAAAGATTTCATAATAGTAGGGGGCCCTATTTCAGATTATGTACTGGGACCTAGGGGCTCCAAGTTTTATCACTAAGAAAAAAATATCAGAACTTTTGCAATTTAAAGGGGTGGTTCACTAAGTATTTTTCCAAGCCACATCGATATAATATTGAGAAACAAGGCTTCTCTCAAATACCTTGTGACCTCTGGGATCCGGTGATGTCAGGTCAACTTTCAGTGAACCTCCGGGCTTCGTGACCTCTGGGATCCGGTGATGTCAGGTTAACTTTCAGTGAACATCCGGGGCTTCGTGACCTCTAGGATCCGGTGATGTCAGGTCAACTTTCAGTGAACCTCCGGCCTTTGTGACCTCTGGGATCCGGTGATGCCAGGTCAACTTCACAGCTCATCACAGCCCAGCATCACTCCTGCTTGTGGCGCTCTGCAGTCAAAGAGGGAGCAGGGAGATGCTGGGCTGTGACGCTGGGCTGTGACGAGCGCTGAAATGCCGCCCACAGCCCGGTCACGCAGGAAGATGTCAGGTCAACTGGAAGTTGACATGGCATGACCGGAGAGGTCATGGAGCCTGGGGGTCATGAGAAGGGATGAGCGGACCGCAATAGCTCTAGTCACAGGCAATATTGACAACACAAGGTATTTGAGAGAAGCCTTGTTTCTCAAAATTATATCGCTGTGGCTTGGAAAAATAAGTAGTGAACCACCTCTTTAAGACGACTATTTTCTGATTAACTAGCATGTCACAATTCCTCCGCTCAGTGCTGAGCTATTGGTTGGGTTTGTGACAGCTCAGTTATCTAAACTGGAGCTATGGCATGCTGAGCTGTCAGTGTTTTGAGTGACATGTCAGTCATCCAATCTCATACTGGGAGGTACTGAGTTTCAGTAGTAGCCCACAGACGTTCTGTGGATTGATGCAGCGCTCAGGTTTCAGTTTCACAGTGGCCTTCTGAGCACACTTAAGGACGCTCTGACTTTGCATACTTCGCCCAGTTCCTTGGGGGAGGCCATGATTCAGGCCATTCGGTTGGATCGCAGGATTTGGGAAAGTCGTGGTTAGCGCCAGGTGGTTTGGTTCATTTTTTCTGAATTGGTCCGTTTGAGGTGGAATCGATGCAGGTTGGAGCTGCCAGTCTGACGCCCTGGCATATCAGGTCGTCACAGGGTATTGTGCAATCTGCCCTTTTGCACAGTATCCACCTTCTCCTTGGTTATGGCTCCCTGACCTTTGGTGTTGCTAAGTACAGGCTAATACAAATCCTAGGAACACTCTGCACCACACCCACCAGACACACCAGTGGCTGACCTGAAGGGAAGAGGGTCGCCCACTTGGGGGGTTGGTAAAGGGGAGGTCAGGAGTGTTAGGAGACAGACAGTGTAGTGTTGGAGGTGAAAGTGTGAGGAGGTCATAAGCTGGGCTCCTTGGTTTACTAGGTGGCAGACGTTGGTCTGGGCCTGGTAGGAGCTGGACCCCGGTTGCAGGGGGATCGTCACAAGGGGCATGGACTATCGAGGAGGACAGTCGGCCGCCTTGTGCCATCACCGGGCAGGGGCCAGGGCACGACTGGGTATGTGGACCCTAGGTCGAGAAGGAGCTTCAAACTTCTTGACAATTTACCCGACGAGGACAGAATCTTCAAGATCCGTTCTCCACCCGCTCCAAAATCAGGGTGCTAGCGCAACAAGGGGGATAGGACTTTCCCACTACATAGTCCAGAAAATCCCAAGCGTGAACCCTGAGAGCAAGCTCACTCAGTTAGCCATACTGGTGAGCGGGACCCGATAGTTCTAAGCTAGAAGGACCATCTAGAAGAAAGGTGCCACGAAAAAGGCCACAGGCTAACAAGCAACACCAACGGGCACGGGATCCAGGCATGCTCCCTCCCTGCTGCAGTGGTACTACTACGGTACTATGAACTTTATGTTATTGGACTGAGTGAGTACTACGTGATCCCGGACCTTCCCCAACAGCACCTCCCTGTCACCAAAACCGAGTCCCGGGGCATTTCCCCCTACCTGTGGGTTAAACATCTGGCTGCCCACACCATCGCCACCGGGTACTCCATATTGCAGCGGTGGTACTACACCTCACCACGCAGCATGGGTGGCATCACAAACTGTCCATAAAACCCCCTGTAAATAATCCCCCCTTTATTCCGAGTGGCCGCACGATCCCGACCCCCGGGTCCGGAGACTCCTCGAGCCACCGCGGATCCGGATCTGAGCAGCGGCGGCAGGCTGCTGACGTGAGGGTGGTGCACCAGCTCTCGGATCATTGAGAGCAAACGTCGACGCAATCTCGGACTCTGCCTCTACTGTGGTCGCAAGGGGTATTTTCTCAAGGATTGTTCATTATGCCCTCAGGCAAGCAAGCAAGCCATCGGAAAAATGCCTAACTCTGGGTGATAGTCAAGGAGGTCACTGAAACTTTCAGGTACTTGAGATAAAGTACTGTTGAATGTGGAACTATTTTTTTCTGGATCAGTCGTTATCCGCATGCGCTTTCAATGATTGTGGGTCTGCAGTCAACTTCATTGATTCAGGACTGGTTCTGAGATGAGGATTACAGACAAGTTGGAAGTTCACGGATAAATAGAAGACACGGCACTTCTGTAGGTGGTGCACAAGTAGAATTCAATCCCATAAGCAATACAAAGAAAACTTGGCACTGTGATCTTTGTGTGAAAGGAAATGAATGCTGATTATTTTCTGGGAATAAAATTTACTTCCTTTCATACAAAGATCAGAGTGCCAAGTCTTCTTTGTATTGAGTTAGGTTGGAAGGACCCATTCAAATTGTTGCCATTGTCAGGACACCGTTACTCCAGAACCTTGTCCAGCTGCTACTGGTGGAATTCACACTTAAAATGGGAACACTTCTGTCTGTGTCTATACCCTGCTTTATTTTGGATAACTTAAATACGGGTTTGGTATCGGGATTTCGATGGTTGTATATTCACAATCCTGTCACTGATTTGAGTCGGAGGGATATTATTAAGTGAAGCCCATATTGTCATAAGAAATGTCCTAATTCTGTACAGGTTTTCTCCGCTAGTCTGGAGGGTCCAGGGTACCTGAAAAATTTCGGGGATATTACCTCGCCATCATCCTTATGACTGTGCTATCAACCTTATTCCCAATGCCAATACGCTGTGAGCTCCACAAAGATGGCGCTGATATCCTCCCCCTGCTGTGATCTGGACTGTCCAGATGACAACAGGGAGCTCTCCTGTATTAACTATAGGGTCGGAGTCCGACTATCACACCCAATGCACAGAGGGCTGCCATAAAGGAGGTGAGTAACTGTCGTTACAAACACCAAATCCAAGATGGCAGCTACCAGTACTTCAACAAAACTAGAACTAAATAAAAACTAAATAAACAGTGATTTTAATTTTGTATTAAAAATACTTGATTTCATAATCCCTATTATTTATACAAAAATAAAAAACGCGACACCTTACCTTTAACAGGAGGCATATAAAGTAGGATGGGCCCATGATGGGGACATATATACCAGGATAGGGAACATATATACCATTATGAGGGACAAATATACCAGGATGGGGATCATCTATAACAGTATGGGGATCATATATACCAGAATGGGGGACATACAGTGGTATGTAAAGTTGTGCACCCCTGGCCAAAATTACTGTTATTGTGAGCAGCTACACAAGTTAAGTTGAAGATGAAATTATCTCTAAAAGGCATGAAATTAAAGATGACACATTTCCTTTGTATTTTAGGCAAAAAACAATATTTTCATTTTTTACATTTTAAACGTAACAAAAAAGAAAAATAGGGCGTAGCAAAACTTTGGGCACCCTGCACAGTTGGTACCTAATATCACCCCCTTTGGCAAGTATTACAACTTGTAAACTCTTTTTGTAGCAGCCAAGAGTCTTTCAATTCTTGTTTGAGATATTTTCATCCATTCTTCCTTGGAAAAGTCTTCCAGTTCTGTGAGATTCCTGGCTCGTCATTTTTGCATACACTGCTCTTTTGATGTCTAGCCACAAATTTTCAATTGTGTTCAGATCAAGGGACTGTGAGGGCCATTGTGGATTTCACATGTGTTTAGGATCTTAATCCATTTGTAGAAGCCATCCTCTTTTCAACTTCAGCTTTTTTACAGATGTTGTTATGTTTGCATTAATAATTTGTTGAAATTTCATTGAATCCATTCTTCCCTCTATCCAAGAAATGTTCCCTGTGCCATTGGCTGCAACACAACTCCAAAGCATGATTGATCCACCCTCATGCTTAATGGATGGCGGTTAATGGTGCTTAATAGTTGGTGAAATTCTGTGCCCTTTTTTCTCCACACATACCTTTGATCATTGTGGCCAAAGAGTTCGATTTTAACCTCATAGTTTCTCAGGACCACTTTCTAAAATGCCTCAGGCTTGTGTAGATGTTCTTTTGGAAACTTGTGACCCTGAATTTTAGGAGAACGCAAGAGAGATTTTTTTCTGATGACTCTTCCATGAAGGCTATATTTGCGAAGGTGTCTCTGAACAGTACAACTCCAGAGTCTGCTAAATCTTCCTGATGGTCTTCTGCAGTCACACAGGGGTTTTGATTTGCCTGTCTAGCAATCCTACCAGCAGCTTTCACAGAAATTTAGCTTGGTCTTCCAGACCTTATCTTGACCTCCATTGTTCCTGATAACAGTGATTTCTTAATTAAATTTGTAACTGAGGAATGGGCAACTTGAAAACACTTTACTATCTCTTTATAGCCTTATAGCCTTCTCCTGCTTTGTAGGCCTCCACCATTTTAATTTTCAGAGTGCTGGGCAGCTACTTAGAAGAACCCATGGCTGCTATTTTTTGTCATAAGGTTAGAGAAGGCTGGGTTTTATAAAGCTGTGAAATTTGCATCATCTGGCCTTTTCTAACAATGATAGTGAACAAGTCATAACCCTGACAGGCTAATTAAGGACTGAGACCTTGGTCAAGGTTATCTGTGCACACAAATCACCAAGGGTGCCCAAACTTTTGCATCGGCCCATTTTCCTTTTTGTAATTTTTAAATGTAAATAATGAAAATATATTTACTTATGCCTTTTAGAGATGATTTCATCTTCAACTTGCTTAATTGTTCACAATAACAGTAATTTTTACCTGGGGTGCTCAAACTTTTACATGCCTCTGTGTATATATGAGAATGGGCCACATATTTACCAGAATGGGCCACATATATACCGGGATGGGGACAAATATAGCAGGATGGAGGACATAAACACCAAGACGTAGACATTAGTACAGAATTGAGGGACATTATTCCCCCATAACAGTGTCATCAGCAGATACCTCGTCATGACCACAGTTTTTGCTTCAAAAATGTTATATATATATATATACTGTATATATATATATATATTTTTTTTTTCTCCTCTAAAACCTAGGTGCATTTTATGGTACGATGCATCTTATAGTCCGCAAAATATGGTAATCAGCTAACAGGGCTTAAATGGTGCTCCAAACTTGATCATAGAGGGGCTTATGGTTTGATACACATCTGGAAGGGTGATGAGTGGAAGATAGGGTTTTTAATGTCTGAGGCCTCTGCCACACTTACGTGACAAAACGTTTTTGTCACGTACGTGTTAAAGGGGTGGTTTTGTCCCCGTGTGCCGTGTTTATGGCACGTACGTGTTCTCCGTGTGTTATACGTAATAACACATGGAGACCGGAAAGCCCCGCCTTACCTGCATCATCCGGCGCTGTCTGTGGTGCTGAATGACTGCGTCCGGCCAAAGCCACGCCCCGCTGACGCTGCTTCCAGCCCCCAGTGAAGAAGAAGCGTTGTTCAAATTCACTGGGGGACAGATGCAGGGGACAGCCGCGGCAGAGATTGCAGGTATGGTGGAGGTGAGTATGTGTTTTTATTATTTTTACACTGACACGTGTCTTTCTACGGCGCGTGTCACTTGGGCCCGCATCCACACTACTTCCGTGTGGTACGGGTGCGGGCCGTGTGACACCCGTGCTGCCGGAGCAACACGGACATGTCAGCGTTTTTAAAAAACGGACACACGTAAGTACGGAACGGACACACGTTCCGTTCCTAAATACTTACGTGTGTCCAAAACAATAACAATACATAGGACCACGTGGGCCCGTGTCTCCGGTACATGAAAAAAAAGGCACACACATACCGGAGGCACGGATGTGTGTCGCAGGCCTGAGGGCTTATTTGAAAATCTTGTCATCCCTCTTGGATTAACCAATGCGCCAGACATTTTCAAGACTTTATGAATTATATTTTTCTGATTGTATTGGAAAATTTATTGAAGTTTATCTGGACGATATGCTATTTTTTTTAACCTGGTTTGGAATCACACTATGAACATGTCCGTTTTGTCTTACAAAAGTTTACAGAAAATTTTTAGTTTGCTAAGTTCCAGAAATGTACTTTTTTGGCGTCAAGAAATTTCATTTCTGGGATTCATTTTATCTGTTGTAAGGTTTAAGATGGATCCTGGGAAGGTACAGGATGTAACTGATTCGGTTCAATCTCGGGACATTGAAGTATTGCAACAGTTTTAAGCATTTGCCAATTACTACAGAAGATTTACATGAGATTTTTTTCCAGATCATCAAACCTCTCACTGATTTCACATTTAAGGTGCGAATCTTAGGGTTTGGTCACCGGATGCTGTTGGGGCCTTTACTAAATTGAGAAATTTATTATGTCCGCTCCATTTCTTATCCAACCAGATCTCCAGAAGCCGTTCATTTTGGAGGTGGATGCTTCTGAAATCTGGGAAGGGGCTGTCTTGTCTTAAGGTCCCAAAAAGTTGACTTTTTCTCTAAGAAATTCTCTTCTACTGAGAGAATCGTGTTGGGAATCGTGAATTGCTTGCTGTCACATTAGCTTTTGAAGAATGGAGACATTTTTTGGAGGTAGATATTTATCAAATGATGGTTGTGAAGGATCATAAAAATGTAGCTTATATTGAATCTGCCAAGTGATTGACCGCAAGGCAGGCCAGATGGTCCTTATATTTCTCTAGATGGATTCAATATTTCTATCACATTCAGGCCAGGGTCAAAGAATGTGAGGGCTGACGCTTTGTCAAGCAGCCTTGGTTCTGTTTCTCTTCAAGAACCTCCATCCTCCATACTTCCTCAGGGTATTGTGGTTTCTATGGTATCCTCGGAGTTGGAAGCTGAGATCCGTGAAGCCCAGTCATTAACTCCTTCTACTACTCCAGGGTCCAAATTGTTTGTTCCTATGTACCTAAGATTACGTCTGTTGCTGGAATTTCATGACTCCGTTTTGAGTGATTATCCGGGGGACACAGCTACCCAGAATGCGATTTCTAGACAATTTTGGTTGTCATCAATGCATAACGATGTTAAAGATTTTGTATATGCTTGTGAAACTTTCACTTGCGTTAAAGTCTGTCATAGCCGGCTGGGGAATTGGCTCCATTGCCAATTTCAGAAAGATTGTGGACTCCTTTGTCCATGCATTTCATCACAGATTTGCCTTTGTCTGGTGGGAAAACTGTGATTTGGCTGGAAGTCGACCAATTCAGTAAACAATCCCACTTTGTTCCGTTATTTAGGTTACGTAATGCCGAGATGCTTTCCAAGTTATCAGTCATATGCTAAGATTGCATGGAATTTCTCTGAACATTGTATCTGATGGGAGAGTGCAATTCATCTCTAAATTTTGGTGAGGGTTTTGTAAAAAATTGGGGATTGATTTGTCATTTTTCCTCTGCTTATCACCCTGAAACCATTGGTCAGCCTGAGAGGACAAATCACTCGTTGGTGCAAATTTTCCCTTTTGTTGAGTTCGCTTTTAATAGTCAATCAGTCCACTAGTACCTTACCTTTTTTTTTGTGTAATTATGTTTTTCATCCTCATTTTGGTGAATTTTTTTAGTATGAGTTCTCATAAAATTGAGGCTGTTTCGATGGAGGTTCAAAAGAATATTATGGTGGCTCAACTTCGATAAAAACAGAATGCCGCTAGGAAGTGTTCAACATGTCCCATTTTCAAAGTAGGGAATAAGGTTGGGTTATACACCAAAAATATTAAGCTGAAGGTGCCATCGAAAAGCTTGGGCCCTAAATTTATTGACATATATGAGATTCTGGAGGTAGTCAATTCGGTTGCATTTAGATTGAAACTTTCTCAGTCTCTAACGTGTTCCACAGATCCCTGTTAAAGGAATTTGTTTCCCCAGTGTTGTCTCCACCTCCTCCTGTTTCCGTTGATGGGAATTTAGAGTACGTGGTTCAGAGGATCGTTGATTCTCGGAAGGTCTGTAATGCCCTCCAATATCCCTTTCATTGGAAGGGATATAGACCTGGGAAGAGATACTGGGTTCCGACCCGTTCTGTAAAAGCAGATCATTTGATAAGGGCTTTCTATTGAAGGTTTTCTGGAAGCCTGGGGGTCCGTGGGCCCTCCTTTAAAGAAGGGGTATTGTGACGATTCCTCCACTAAGTGATCAGGGCATGCTGTCAGTTGGGTGAGTGACAGCTCAGTCATCAAACCTGGAGCGTGATGAGCTGTCAGTCTTTTAAGTGACAGCTCAGTTGTCCAAGCTCCTACTGGGAGATGCTGGGTTTCTGCAGGTGTTCCCTGTTCCTTGTAGCTGTTCAGCTATTTAGCCTAGCAATTTATCCTAGAGTGCTGCCAGTCTTTTAGCCTCCTGTTTGGTGGTGCTTGTTGGCCTCAGTTATCTGTGCTCTGGGAATTGATTTTTTTTACCTGACCGTTGACTTTGTTTGACCATTCTTTTTGCCTCGCATCTCGGCTCTGATCCGCTACCATCCTGGAGCTCTGACTCTGCACCGTGACCTATCCCCTTAATCGTGGTATGATCTCCTGGTACCTTTCCCTGGAACGTTTGACTATCCTGCCTCACGACTTGCCTGTGTAGTCTGTAAATAAGTAAACATGACACTTTCAGAAAAAATGACTAATCTTTCTCTGATCTGGTCTGTGGCCTAGATTTTTCCAGTTTAAGTCAAGTTTTTAGCCAAGTATTAAAATTTATTTGGTTATCTTACAAGGGAAAGTTACAAAGAACAATTACATTGCAAACAAATGCTCTTTGATCTTTTTTTTTAACTCACCCAGTATCTCATATAATTTTTTTCTCATTTCTCCAGACGTGCAAATTGTAAATATAAAGGATTGAATAGTAAAGCAGTTGTTTGGTTTAAAGATAATGTTACATTTAAAGGGTAATTGGTAACCGTACTTTCAAATAACCTTTTAGGATAATTTGTCCTGTGTATGTAAATGAAAAATAACCCTATTTTTGGCCATTTATGACTTGTATTCTGCATATTTTCCATTTTTTTCCACTCTGGAGGCTCTATTTCTAACTGTATAGTTGATGCTGAGCTGGTGTTAGGAGACTAGTTGCTAATATTTTTCCCATACACAGCACAATACACAGAGATGGATTCCTGACTTCATTCCTTAGTTAGGGCACAGACAGAAGCAACAGAAGCAGGGATGAGATTATTCAGCAGTACTGAGTAGTGTAAGTGTGAAATCAGCTCTGGGGTGAGGTTAAAGACTTGTTAGAAAGCTCAACATGATTTTGCTGTGTCTCCTTCTACCTATTTCTCTACTCTGCTCCTCATTCCTTCTCCCCGGGATCTCTTCATAATATATAATAGGAAGTATAATATGCCACCTCACTGCACTGGCAGTCCATTTTTTCTAAATCAAGACAGTTGCCCTATTTTTTTTTCTTCATGGATGGTGAGATCAGGGGGCATGGGTAAGGTGTAGAATTGGCTCATATTTGGAGAAAGAAGTATGTTTCTCTGATAAGATATATGATAAGGTCTGTTATATTTGTATGTTTCATTGAGTTATGCAAACTTTATTGAAAGTACAGTTCCCTTATAAATATACTTATTAAGGATATAGAAATCTGAAGGTCATCCCTGTGCGAGGATTAGCCCTATTGTCATTCCACAACTTTGAAGACAGAATCTATGGGAATAGTTATGGTGGCACTGAAAATCAATGTAAAATTTATGATGCCTGTGAGCTGTGTTGTGTCTACCCCATCACATGCATGGAATGCAGATTTCAACTGGAATTAGGCATGGAAGCTACATTAAACCCTTTACGACCTATGACGTACATATATGTCCTATGTCGCCTCCACCCGGTCTTCCCGCGGTCATCCCCGCATGTTTGCTGATCTGATCAGCAGACATGTGCGGCTAACAGGTGTGGGTGGATCAGAAATGCCCGATCTAGCAAAATATAAAATCAATTAATCTGATTGATGCACGACGTAGCGATAAAAAATTGCAAACGCCAAAATTTAGGATTTTTTTGGTCACTGCAACATTGCATTAAAATGCAATAACAGGATATCAAAACATTGCTTCTACCCAAAAATGATATAATTAAAAATGTCAGCTCAAGATGCAAAAAATAAGCCATCACTGAGCCCCACATCCCGAAAAATGAGAACGCTAGGGGTCTTGGAAAATAGTGACAAAACCGCAATTTTTTTTTTTATTTTTTTTTACAAAATTCAGAATTTTTTTCACCACTTAAATAAAAGTAAAACTACATATGTTTGGTATCTACGAACTTGCTCTGACCTGAGGAATCATAATGCTAGGTCAGTTTCTCAAAATAGTGAACACTGTAAATAAAAACAACCCAAAACAATTGTGCAGTTGCCCTAATTTTGCAATATCACTGCACTTGGAATTTTTTTTCCCATTTTTCCAGTACAATATGGGGCAGAATGAATGGTGTCATTCAAAAGTACAACTCGTCCCGCAAAAACAAGCCCTTATATGGCTATATTGACTGAAAAATAAAAAGTAATGGCTCTTGAAAGAAGTGGAGGAAAATTGAAAACGCAAAACGGAACATCGCTGGGTGGTGAAGGGGTTTCAAATCCATGAGATACCACCTACAGTTGGAGTTTTTTAACATTAAAACTTCCATCAATTAGCTAGAACATTTAATGGTATAAAAAAAAGACATCCTTGTTGAGGACCTGGCACATCTGACGTATAGATTTTGGAGTCGAGTGGCATTATGTAATTCTTCATTTTGCCTCTGATGCTCCTGCAAATTGCTAAGTTAGTTGTTAAAATAAATTCTGTCCTATTTGCATAGACACGTTTTCTCTCCTATTTGTTTCAGGTTGCTTAAAATAATTTTTTAGAAATAAGCGGCTCAAGCAAAATTCAAAGTCGCCTGTTCACGCAGATTTTTCCTGGGAAATTCGTTTCGCAGGGAAGTAGTTCTCAATAAATATAATAAATGCTGATGATAAGCAGATCTGCCTCTCTGGACCTGACATCACCTCCTTACTAACCAGAATCCCACAATGTCTGTCTGTTATTTCATCCTTTTTCTCCACTTTCTAAAACTTAACATGGACAAGACAGAATTCATCATCTTTCACCATCTCACTCAACCCCCCAACAAACCTATCCTTCAGTGTCAATGGCTGCTCTCTCCTCAGTCTCGCATGCTCGCTGCTTTAGAGTAACCCTTGACTTTGCTGTCTCCTTCGAGCCACATAAACCCTTTCTACCTCCTGCTGACTCCAACTCAAAAATATTTCTCGTTTCTGTACATTCCTTAACCAAGAGTCTGTAAAAACAGTAGTGCATGCACTCATCATCTCCAGCCTCGACTACTGCAACCTCCTACTCTGTGGTCTCCCTTCTAACACTCTTGCACTCCTCCAATCTATCCTAAACTCTGCCGCCAGACTAATCCATCTGTCGCCCCGCTATTCCTCAACGTCTAGACTCTGCCAATCCCTTCACTGGTTTCCCATTGCCCAAAGACTCCAGTTCAAAAACTTAACCATAACATACAAAGCCATCCACAACCTGTCTCCTCCATACATCTGTGACCTAGTCTCCCAGTACCTACCTGCACGCAACCTCTGATCTTCAAAAGATCTCCTTCTCTACTCCCCTCGCATCTACTCTTCCCACAATTGCATATAAAATTTCTCTTGTGACTTCCCCATACTCTCTACCACAACATATCAGACTCTCAACTACTGTGGAAACCTTGTCTACCACAACATATTAGAAACACTCTACCACAATATATCAGACTTTCACCTACTATGGAAACATCCAAAGGAACCTGAAGACTCACCTTTTCCAACAAGCCAACAACCTGCAGTAACCGTCAGTCCACTTTACCGCTGCATGACCAGCTCCACCCTCACCTACTGTACTCTCACCCATCCCCTGTAGATTCCAGTTCAAAGCTCTATCCATGACATACAAAGCCATCCACAACAAGTCTCCTACATACATTCGTGACCTAGTCTCCCGGGACCTACTTTCACGCAACCTTCGATCCTCACAAGATCTCTTTCTTTACTCTCCTCTTATTTCCTCCTCCCACAACCACATAAAAGATTTCTCCTGTGCCTCCCCCATATTCTCTACCACAACATATCAGACTCTCACCTACTGTGGAAACCTTCTCTACCACAACATTTCAGACTCTCACCTATTGAGGAAACCTTCAAAAGGAACCTGAAGACCCACCTCTTCTGACAAGACTACAACCTGCAATAACCCTCAGTCCACTTTACCGCTGCAGGTCAGCTCTACCCCCACCCACTGTACTCTCAGCCATACCCCTTAGTCCACTATAACGCTGCATGACCAGCTCTACCCTAACCTACTTTATCCTGACCCATCCCCCTTAGTCCATTGTACCACCGCACAACCACCTACACCCTCACCTATTGTATCCTCACCCATTCCCTGCAGACTGTGAGCCCTTGTGGGCAGGGACCTCTCTCCTGTCGGTGTCTTGTATTGTACATAATTACTGTACTTGGTTTTATTATGTATACCCCTTTTCACATGTAAAGCGCCATGGAATAAATGGCGCTATAATAAGAATAATACATATATTGTTCATTATATGCTCTGGTCAACTGCAAAGCAACATTAGCAAGGTCTAAAGCAAAACGCTTACATTCCCTGTCTAGGAATCCGACCACTTCTTATACAAAGCAAAGGTGGCTGGTAGCCTAGGCAACGAGCAGTATGCAATAGAATTAGAAATTGCATACATTCTTGAGAACTTTTAATTAAAGTTACATTTTTTACGAGAACTTTACTGTTTTACCCATTTAACAAGATGAGACAAGCCCTATAAAGGGAAAGGAAATATAATACAATTACAACATTTTTCTGACACCTACAAGAATAGTCCACCGTTGGGTGATCATGATAAACCAGGCACCCAACCATATTTTTTTTATATGAAATTATAATTAAAAATTGGTAAGATTGTCATAGATAATCTAGTTAATATGTCTGACAATTATATAGATAACACATCTATCTATAGTAACAAAACTCCAATTAATTAAAAATATATCCGGCATGTAGAGAAATTCTTCTTGTTACTGGGACACTGTACACGATAATCTTGCTAATAATGCCCACTGTGGGCGATACAATTGCTAAAACTAAACATTTCTTTTTAATAATACCTATTGGGAGTGGGATATACATTTCTCTAAGGCGGACTTCCCAATGGCCATTTTTTTTACATGTGTCTCAGTATGAAAAACCAAAGACATTCCTCGATTTTAGAAGAACTACGTTATAATTTTGTATTTTTTTTTTCCAGTGGCATGGAGCAAGAAGAACAGCCTTGATTATTGTTCCGTTGCCTTTTTTATGTTTAATTAAACTTATTATACCGGATTGAGTCCATTCTCGTAGAAAACCACCCCAAACCCCCAGAGTTGTACAGTTGTCCATTACTTAAAAACAGGCCACTGACAGAGAAAACCTTTAAACGCTATGAATGTCCCCGGAATCAGGGAAGGTTGACAGCTGTAAGATAATATTTGTTTAACAATGCCACGGGAGCGCGTGTCTTTCAGATTGGGCTATACTAGAACAATAGGTCAGGTTTATTTCTTTACGGCTGAAGAACTCAAGGGCAGTACAGGGGCGCAGAGGATTCAGGATGCAGGCAGAAGTTTAGCAAATCAATCAGACAGTTCCCCGAGCATAACATGAATCTGTTATCTGTAACTAACATCCTTCCCATGTACACAATGAAAATACAAGTGGAGCATATACATATAAAAAAAATTCCGTAACACTTTGCTATGTGATATTTATTACAGCGAGATCGAATATTCCTTGAGATGTGAACTGTTTCGAGGCAGTCCTCATTAGGCTGAAATTACACGACAATCTTAACCTTCCGCCAGTAACCTCCTGCCGGATTGGCGGGTCAACTTGCCATTGTTTTAGGTCATCCGGAGTTCTGATAATGGGAGAGATAATATTCTCCTGCAGATGGAGGCCAAAATGACTAATAATATTTAACGGAATTTGAAACATAGAATAGAACGATAAATGTGTCAAGTTGTATTTGTGAAGATTTGTAAGAAGAATTTCGGTGGGTCATCTACAGCTATGTTTTATGGGAAGGTCATCCTTCAATCTCCTTCAATCTATCAGCCATAAATGGGGCATTCACTACTAGCATATGTGCACAGTGCCCTTATGAGAGTTCTTAAACTCTCATCCACCATGCTATTACTGTAACAGGGAGTGGATCTTTCAGCCAGAAAATTTGGTGCACATAAGACCCACGCATGTACTTCAGTAAGTTCGTCATCGATCATGCTGCACAGCGGGAAACAAAGGACCAAAGAATGGTCCTGAACGATTTGTAGCGATCAGCAACTTCACAGCAGGGGCCAGGTCGCTGATGTGTTTCACACACTGCAATGTCGCTGGAGAGGTCGCTATTACGTCACAAAACCGGTGACGTTACAGCAATGTCGTTTGCGATGTTGCAGTGTGTAAAGCCACCTTTAGTGCTATCCGTCAAGAACCTTTCTTTTATTATTCTCCCAATCTCTGAGAAAAACAAATTTCACTCTGATCAAACTCTGACCAAAGCCTGATCAGAGTTGTAGAGTAGCATAATTGGACAGTTTTTCGATGATTGAGAAAATATGGTTGTGTTAACCCAACCATAGAAAGACTAAGCTGGGTGGATCTAGGGAATGTCTTTACTTATTATACATCTGTCTATTTTGCTATTTGCTATCATGTAAGAAACGCTTACATTTATGCAAGGTACACCTATAGTCATGAACATAAACAAAATCTTCATTCCTTCATTGGAGAGCTTTCTGAACCACAAGCCTGCATATTTCATTAATTCTTACCGGCGCCGTAAAATGAATCCCAGAAACGTCTAAAGTCTAAGTTGAAAGTTAGAGTTTGAACATCTTTAACAATGGCATGGAAATAAACAGTACATCCAACCCTAATACATGCATAAGAGTGTTTTTCTAAGGCTACCTCTGCAGGTACTCCTACAGGTCATCTCTAGAGAATCTAGACCACATTGTCATAGACAGACATTAACGAAAAAAAATTGGAAATCTTAAGAGGATGTCCACAACTTGGATAACCCCTACTCATTCCCCTTGTTCACCCCCATAAAAATAAATAATCCTAAACTCATCTTCGGTGCGGCCGTGGTTCCAGTGATCTTTCAACTCATGTTCCTGGGGCCCACATGACATTGTTATGGCACGCGAGCCCTGCGACCAATCAGTGCCCATCATCTGTCTTCCCGTCTTTTGACAAGTGAGCAGGAAGTCAGCTCAGCGCTCACTTCCTGCTCACATGTTCAAAGCGGGGTGAAGAAAGCCGGCGCTGATTGGTCCCTGGGCTCTCGTGTCATGACAATGTCACGTGGGTCTTGGGAACGCGACTTCAGACATTGCTGGAACTGTAGCCATACTGGAGGTGAGTACAGGCTTATTTATTTTTCTGGAGGGAACAAGGGGAATGAGCAGGGGTTGTACAAGTAGTAGACAACTCATTTAAGTAGCATGATCACTATTAAATCTGCAAGGTTTATTGTTAAAAGGGTTCCACAATGGGCATTGAGAATTATCATTGGATGCCCTAACGGTAATGTTCAGATGACCTATTATTTGGAACAGGACATATGCACAATATTTACCATGCGTTCATCATTTGCTTCAGCAAATTCTCCCGTATGGCGTTAAGCAGTATCTCTCAGCACCCAATAACATTATTTAATATTTATTTCGGACAGCATAGGAATAAGGTGGTCAATGGTTAATTTTTTCCAGAGTTACAATAATGGTCCTTCAGCCGTTTAAAGTTTTTTTAATCAGAAAATTAAGTTGGAAAAGAGAGTCTATGGTGATCACACTATTGATTTCTATAGACAGAGGGACAAATAATGCAGCAATCCTGGGGGGAGGGTAATGTTTTTGGTGGTATAGGAGACCTATAGGCTTGGCAATGCTCTTTATGTAAAGGGTAGGCAAATTAACGCTCTTGCAAGTGAAAGAAATGGGAATTCTAGTGTTCAACATTCTTTCGGGAAGACAGCTAATTTGAATACCTTCTACATTTAGAGCATTGTTTAGCCTATAAGTCTCCCAAAACCAGCTTGGCACTTTCACAAAGAAAAAACATTATCACCCAGATCTCCATTAAAGGCCTCTCACCTCTCCTCCAGCCAACCAGTATCGATACACCACACTGATGAAGGGTAAAAAACCCAAACAGCTGTCTGTAGATTGACGTTCTTTACTGTTGAAGAAAACTGGATTGGCTAGATATCATGTGGTAAGGCTGATTAACAGGTCACCTTTCTTCTTCTTGAAAGAGAGCAATTTTTGTATAGCTATATCGGGTGATGACTTACCAAAACAACTGTCTTGATCTTCGTGGGGCTGTGAAAATATGGTATGGAGGAAGAGCGAGGTTTTACGCTTAGTTGGTATTGTGCTCAAACCATTTCAGGTTTTCAGTGAAATTCAGTTTTAAATGTGCACATTATCTACTGTTTATCGAAATACTGTTTCTTTGCAAAGACCCCAACGTGCCAGATGAAGCTATATACAGCGCAGCAGCTGTCAAGTATCATGCTAAGATAGAAAATGACTCTTGCCGTCATAGATGACCCTTTTTGCCTTTGTAGCTTCTTTTCTACTAGGAATATCCGTGAACTTTATCAATCGTTTTCTCGTCTCTGTACTTTTTTCTCTTGTCTACTTTTTTCATATACCTTATTCCAACTGTGATGAAACAAAAGACTTTTAGAAATTCTGAATTACTAAGACCTTTCTATTCCAATTTCTCTTTTCTAGCTGCTATCATATTTTCCTATGAAAAGGCCCTGTGATTGGCACAATACACTGGAAGAAATGGCTTTAAATTGCCAGTAAAGACATCTCATCAGGCGATACTGTTGTGTCTTGGTTCAGTTTCAGGTTATAACTAAAAGGGGTCTTATGTAAAGCTTTAGGACCTTTTTAGACCTTTTACCCTGGGTATTATCTGATAATGGTATATATTTTCCGATGGCATATTTTACACTGTTAACACTTTATATCATGTAAACTTTTCATATCCATTCACAACATACAAAGATCTCCACTTGACAAACATTTTTTTTACCCCAAACTAACCTTCCGCTGGATCCGGAGGTCCAAATCTTAATGCATATCGAACAAGAAAGTAGTTATTCCAGACATATAGTTGTCCATCTCTTGGGTTGTAGTCCACAGATGACACATATTGATACGGATTGGGAAAATCCAGTCCATTGGCTCCATTCATTCCTAATGGCTCCTCTCTGTTTCGATGGGTGTTGAAGGCGTACTCCAGCCTGTTACCTGCAGACTCGTTATCATCATCCGCATAGACTGATTTCAACACATAAAGGACCCCACAAGCCATAAAAGCATTTGACGCTGAACGCTTATCATATGTAGTCTCCCATGTGCCTTCAAAACGAAGAGTGTATGGATTAAGCTGGGTGACCACCAGCCTCCCACTGTTTCCTTCTGTAGCATAGATAACCCACAAGCCATTCTCATCCACAGCCAAGTCAATGTCAGTTTTACCACCCCATCTGTATGGTGACGTATCGTGATAATTAGCTGTGGAAATAATGGCCTCTCCACTCTTGATCCGTGTCCTAAGATCATACTTTACAATGTTACGTGTACGTTCTTTATTATAAAAAGCAGCCCCATCATATACTACAAAACCAGTTCCATCCACACGACTCGGTAGCCGATACGTAGTGGTGTGACGGCCGGCGGCATAGTCCTCCCATGATGCATACTCTGTTAATGTATCGGTACGGTAAGGGATCCATGGCATAACATAGAGACGCTCTCCAGCCTGAAGGGGATCTCGACACCACGCTCCTGACTGGTGTTCAGATTCATGGGTCGAAGTGGGTTCTAGAATTTCTTGTAACATTCCCGGGCAGACGAAAACTGTGAGAAAGGAAAGACGTGGGAAAGGACAGAGGGAGGAAGAAAGGAAATATGGATGGAAATTATAAGGTAAAACCGTGAGTGGATGAATGATAGAGAAGCACAAATTAAAAAAATGTACAACAATGCCAAAAAGTGGTACATAAAAGAAAACAGGAAAAAAAAAATCAATTGAGTAGGATGACCCATGTTAAAAAGTTAATCAAATCATCATGATGAAATTAGAAATTGGAAGAGGATTAAAGATGTCGGATGAGCAATGAATGATAAATAGAACGAATGTAGAAAAAAGAGAGGAAAGAGACAGGGGCAGGAGGGGAGAGAGAAAAAAAATTGTGAGCTGCGAATTCTCTCTGCACCCCCTGTATTAACCCTGTGATCATAGGAGGATGAGTCTGGGGGAGTGAGAAGGGTATGAAAAGGAAAGAAGATTAAGAGAGAGAATCAGAAAAGAAGACCCTCTCCTAATCTCGGAATACTCCCACGCCTACTATATGTCTAATCTTAATTTATCTGGTTTTCCAAGATACCCCAAATTTTTCCACATTTTGCCCACTTCTGAAATGCCTTCTAGAGAAACTTTCTTACTTTGTCCATCACTAAAGGATACAATGGATAAAACAAAAAAAATCTATCTATATATATTTTGAACTATGATCCCTTTTAAGTTTCCTTCCCGTTATCATAAGCTTCTTCTTCACTGCTCGACCCAACCACAGTATCCTGAGATCATCTAATGAGCTAATTCGTGGGTTAGGAATTTCTATTTTCTTCTCGAGGCTGAGAAAACTTTTTTTTTCTGTCCCCTTAGGAAGTGTCTCTTTCCCCCATCTCATAAGCAACTCTCTCTCTCTCTCCCCCTCCTCTTCCTCATTACTTATATCTTCTCCATCCCCGCAGTAACAGAAAATGACATATTTATTGCCATGGCAGCGCTGCTAGGGGAGGGAGAAATAAAAAAAAATAATAAAAAAATAATAAAAAAAAAATTCGGAGGTCACATATCATTCTTACAGCCAATCATGGACCATTGGTGGTTGACCTCCCCCCACTGAGGATCTCTGTTGCTGCTCAGGCTGGGATCCTGAAAGCTAATTGGGTTAGAGGGGAGCTGATTAAACAGCCATGAGGTGTGAGACGCAAGAAAGAGACCTGCTGAGTTGCATCATGGGGAAATGAAATTGGCATCCACTATCCTGTTGGACTGAAATATTGATTAAGTGAAATAAATTCTTGAAGTAAACAAGTATCCCGATTGAAGTAGAGTCCTGTTGTGCCAAATGTGCCCCCTTTTATATCAGGGAACCCATTAAAAGAACACCCCTTCTTATAGGTTAATCTCATAATCCCTGAAATTTAGTTTCCCATTATTACAATAGTTAATTTACCACCCAGATAAACGGGACACCCAATGGAGAACATATCACGTATACACAGCAGAGGCAACTCTAGGAAAATAAATGGGCTTGTAATGACTGACTCTACTGTGAGTAGGTGATGGGTCGGTTTTAATTTGGTAAAGCCAACTACGTTTGGCTTCAATGTTCTTTAGGATGGAGGGGGGTCAATGTAACAACCATCCAGTATGTCTAGATGTACATAGTTTAGGTAAATCTGCAGATCAGTGGTCTTATCAAAGATCCTACTCCTAAGATTATTAGGTCATAGGTTTCATGCCCATGATTGGGTTGTCTAAACTGTCTTTTCCCTAGTTCCAATTATCCACATGGCCTGACATCTGGTGTGCTCTGTTCCTCTTCTATATACATTTGGTCAGTTCTAATAATTTGGAAATCTTTTCTCTTGGGCTTCTGATTTTCCACTAACAATCATAGCCGATTAAATTAGTAATTAGCCATACTATTGACTTAGGCTTTGCTCACAATGACTATTGTCATCTATCATCAAGGCTTCTTTAGCAGTCTCAATGTTATTCTTTGATGTAAACATACGAAGAGCCCCCAACTGGTATATGATGGACCCTATTATAATTCAATGAAATTCATCAGGTTGGTACATGATGGACCCTATTATAATTCAATGAAATTCATCACTTTGGTACCTGATTGACCCCATTATAAGTCAATGAAATTCATCAGGTTGGTACATGATAGACTCCATTATAAGTCACTGGAGTTCATCAGGATTCCTTCAAAATTTCATAGGTGCCTTGGCTCTATTATGAACAGAAGCCATTACGATAGAGCTCCTTAATAGTACAGGACACTCTAACTGGGACATTATGGTACACTTATAGTCTCGGACAGACGATCCTGTTCCCCATCTCAAGTGTTTAGCTTCTACTGATCTGCCTGCCTAATGCCAACCCTATATTTGTATGGGCACTATCACTAAAACCTCAGTATGTTGCATGCTCTGGTTACAGTAAGCGATCACGATGGATATTTCGTGTATGCTACTTGACACTGCATGCTTGGTTGCAATCAATGGACAGGGTTCCTCTGTTATACTGACAGGTCAGGGAACATGTTAGAGTTTGACAGCTATTTTTTTCCTTGTTGGGATACAGCACACAACGTTGCATGATGTCACGTCCTATAGGAATGGGAATCAAAGAACGGACACAGCTCAATGCATCTATGACTTGGTAGCTATGTTGGGGTGACATCAAGATGCAATTGTGTATTGACCTTTCCTGTGAATTAATATGAAGGTCTCATCTTGTAACGTGAGTTGAATGACACCCTGGATTCACACTACTCTCGCCTAAGATCTATCTGGCATTTTATCACTCGTTCCCTTTTTTTTTTTGTCTACGAGCACCCTTTCTTTGGTGTGTGAGGGTGTTAAGATACCCTGTAACCATTCAGGTCATGACAAGAATTGGAAGTGATTTCTAAGATTGACAGGTATAGGGCACTTTAATGCCACTTGGGTCATACGAATGATGACAGCAGCTGAAAAGAGTGTGTTGATTTTGTGGGGTGCAGTGACCTGTCCATTCGTGAAATTATGTTATTACGGATACAGCTGCAGTGTCAGGATGTAAGAGGGTGAATAAAGGGAAGCTGAAGGCTACAGATTGGCAATGGCAGGATTTGGATACTTACAATCAATCACCTATCCATCCAATAACCCCCCCGGCTAGATTATTCTAGCTATACAGAGGCAGGCTGCGTAGAGCTTATCCTATATATACAATGCCTGTTCTTCTGTTCCCCATGTTAATCATTTCTAATTCTTTCCCATAAACTCTTGAGGTCAGCTATTGTGAGCAAATATGTCTTTACAAATGGAAGTGATCAGCAGCCGTACCCAATATACACATTACCAGCACATTGTAAAAATCTTTTGCAAGTCTCAAGTGGCTACCTCTTACTTGCAGTCAGACCATACATGGCACGTTAAAGAGTCTGGGATGATGGGAGGTCGTATTCTCCATTAAAATTGACATCACTCTTTTTTTTTTTTCACCCATGTTATTATACAGCACAATCTATAAAGTAATTCCTGGAGAGCGTAGATTACTCTTCACTGCTTGGTACTTTTATATTGTTAAATAATATACCTAAAGGTTTTTCCCATCTGCCGATGGTTGTTAAACACTAATGCAACCTTCATTATTCCCAGGCCACCATGCTGAAACTAACCTTCTTTTCTGTGAGGAACGGTATGGAATAACCTGTCTTCACATTTTGGTTTTGATTCAAATTATATACAAAGCACAACTGCTATAATTTGGTTCTCATTGACGTATTATAAACTACTAAGCTGTCAAGACATTTTGGTAGGATCTGAAAAAAGTCTGCAGATCGTAGAAGCTAGATTGCTGACAGATCCCACCAAGGCGGTTTGATTCTACCGATGACTATCTCGTCTATGTCTGGCCTGTACACATAAGACTACTACAATCGGGCAGAATGTGGCCATCAATCCATTGGATCGTTTGGTATCAGGTTAACAGAGTTGGGTTTGAAGTAGCAAATGATGGCCAGAATTCAGCTACTAATGCCATAGCCTTGTATCTTCAGCAAACTGAAGAAAATACAAACTGACAGATCCCATTTCTGGCAAACAATAGTTTGCCAATGGCCATCGCATATGGGACTTTACACATCATTTCTAAATGATGGTCGGCTGAAATGGTCAAAATTTGCCGTTATGGGTGAATTTTATTTTATGTCTACGGGCAACTTTAGGAGTAATGCATATGATTGTATTAAGACTCCTTTCAATCTTCTATTTTCTACTTCTTTAAGGTTCCACTGTAGCTCTGTAAGACTTCCATTTCCTATGAAGGCAATGAACACCTCCGCCAGGAGCAAAGCTCCATATGGACCCCTTAAGGCTGGATAGCATAGGGGCATAGGTATGATAGAACATGGTCATAAAGAATTGTACAGAGACACATGGACTCTGTGTGGCCTTGTACTACGTAATCACCAGAAGTCACCTTAGGGCATTGTTTCTCTACTCCAGTCCTCAAGACCCAACAACAAATCATGTTTTCAGGTTTTCCTCAATCAGGTTTTCAGGATTTCCTTAATGTTGCACAGGTGATGGAATCATTCCCTGTCTAATATTGAGGAAAACCTGAATGATCTGTTGGTGGGTCTTGAGGACTGGAGTTGAGAAGCACTGCCCTAAGTTGACCAGCGGTGATTATGTAGTACAAAGCCACACAGACTTCATGTCCTATCATGCCCATGCCCCTGTGCTATCCACAGTAGAGTATGATTACCAGAAATAACACAATTTTATGACTATACTCAGTAGTGTACACTTTATATGAATGTTTGCAATGTTGCTTTGTGAGCTACTGTATGTCCAGATAGTTGGATGTAGCATCTCGGTGCAGTGGAAGATGCTTCCTTTAGAACCAAATTTTCATGTAACGCTGTATTATGGCAGATCTATATTCATGACTATGGAGATGGACTTTACATAGACAAACTACTTCTAGAAGACCTCCTTTGGGGCAGTGTTGGGCTAATAATGTAGTTTAATATCATTTTTATTGCAGCAACAAAGATACCATCAGTGAACCCGTGTTATAAGAACATCCCCCTTAAGAGCTCACAGCCCTAGCATGCCCCTTCCTATAAACAAGCGTCCCGTTATAAGAACACCCCATCAATCCGTATGTTTTATAGTACACGCACAGTGACTGAACTGCTTTTTTTGGCCAATCGTGTTTCCTTTTCAAACTGATAAATTAATTTGCTTTGAACGCAAATGGAACGGAATGAAAGGAAATGTACGACCAAATATGCGTACACGTCATACACTTATTTATTACTACTTTGTTGGAATTAATATACTAACATATGATTTATAGAAGGTAATTTTGAGATCTAAGTCAGTTATGGTCAAGTGTTAGAAATACCAACAGAAAGCAAGTAGCCAATTTGTGGTATTCCCACTTGAGCACACCAATAAAAGTTACATCATATTTGTTCCCTAATATCTTCTTGATCATTACAAGGTAAAAGGGCCTTTTACACGGTATGATGATCGTCTGAATAAACATTCGTGCCAACCACTGCCCACTGTAAAAGGGTCCATGATCAATTGACAAAATACATCTTTTATACGGGTTGTAAAAAAGGGGTCATCCAGTACTTTATATTGATGACCTATCCTTAGATCGGTGGAGGAGCAACACCTGGAAACCCCGCTGGCCAGCTTTTTGGTCTGTTAGATGGTGGTCAGATTTGCTGAGTCAAGAGGAACTACACAGCTTCGTTGACTGTATAGTGGCTGCAGCCAGTTACTGGCCATCGACCCCTATTCGAATAGGCATGGATCTGCGGCACCTGGCTGCGGACACTATACAATTGTAGTTCTGTTCCACAACTGGGTACCAAGAACAGCTAAATAGGTGGAAGTGCCAGGTGTTGCTCCCTCACCAATCTGATATAGATGACTTATCCAAAGAATAGGCCATCAAAATAAAGTTCTGGGTTCCCCTTCTAAAATTATTTTTGGTTGGCACTCATCCTTTCTTTTAAACAGAGCATATGGTGCCAACAATGATAAAAAGCGTACGACAGGAGGAGGAACGAACAGTCTCACGAATGATCATTTGTACGTAACCTACCTTCCATTCAATCAGTGTCAATGTTTCATTAAGGCCAAAGTCACACTTGCAAATGGCTCGTGAGTCTCACATCACTCGACAGGGTAGCACACTTTCCTGATAGGAGTGGGTCGGCTGCATGTATTTCTATGCAGCTGAGACGCTTATGTCCAGAAAGCATCAGGCTGTGTGTGGTGATTCGATGCGAGACTCACGCAAGTCTCTCACAAGTGTGACTGCGGCCTTATATAGGCAAATAAACGAGTGTCAATCAAGTTCAAATATTGTCAATCTTCACTCGTTGCATGCAATTTTTTTTTTGCCTGTGTAAAAACCCTCCCAAAACTCTATTGTTATTGCCCTTTGTTGACCTTCTCTTCTTTTACCAATTCTTAAAAAATTGTTGAATATCGATGGGATTATCTTCCTAGAAGACAACCAGGAAATATCATAATCTCACTATATTTTGACACCCTGAAGTCAAGCAAGAAAACTTGAGTTCAACAAAATGAGAATTAAAGCCTGTCCTAACGAGCTGAAAGTAGGATTGTTGCCTATTCCTAGTTTTGAGCACACCATTAACCCAACTAAGGAGATTTGTTGGCTGTCCTCCAAATAACAACCTCAAGAAACTCTAAGAATGAGCTTAGTTGACTATCTTTAGTTGGATACGGACATGGATTAGTCTTGCTGCCTGTCCTTGGTTTTTTTGACCACACAATGATGAAACCATTTTTTTTTTGGTGTACAAATTAAATTTCGTAGCCAATTTGTATTTTTTTAAGGGGTGTCCTTGTAACTGGACTTACTTTTATAGTAATGGGAATTACCCGGCTGTAAAAATTTTTCCGATAGGGGTGTTCTTGTAACAGGTTTTAGTTCAGTTAGACAGCTTACACAGCAACACAGAAAGAAAGAGAGTTAATCTCAGACACCTGTAGGGAGAAGAGTGAAGTCAGAGAGATAGTGCGTGTTGTACGGTGGTGTGGTATCCGCCTGCTCACAAAGGAAGTCGTTAGAAGTGACAAAAGCCTATAATGTAAAGACAACTTTGTCACCAATTGATGAGATGTTGGGTGGAGACTGGTGGAGTTTGTCCCTGTCCTACAGAGGGACACAAACAGAGGGGATTTAGGAAGCACCTATATGGGGAGGTAGATGTTTAGTACATGGAGCAAAATGGGACATATAGGAAGAAAGATACTGTACAATGAACTTAACTAAAATATTTTTTTAACATGGAACACAGTCTACACAGAGAAGGTAAGTGAACTGGTAAGGCTGGACTTGTAGGGAGAGATTAATTTGATAGAAAGAAATTTTAGGGATGAGAAATATGGCATTAAAGATGAATTATAGGGAAAGGTCATGTGGAGTAACAGGAAGAGTTAGCGGAAGGGTTATTGGGGTAAAAAGAAATATAGGAGACATTTATAGGAGTTATTGGAAGGGGCTATATGATTTATTAGGCTGAGTTATAGGAAGGAATTATAGGAGGTAATAGGAGGAAATATAGGATAAATTATATGGAGTAAATAAAAGAGATATTGGGAGAAGTTGTATGTCATAATAGGAGGATAAATATGGAGTGGGTATATGGAGTAATACTAGATATAGGAAGATATTATATGGAGTAAAAAAAAAAGGAAGTTTTGGATAGAGGTTATAGAGTTATAGGAGGAGGTAGAGGAGAAGTTATATAGCGTAATAGGAGACTAAATATGGAGTGGGTATATGGAGTAAAACTAAATACAGGGGTTATATAGGAGAGGTTATATAGACTTATAGGAGGTATAGGAGAAGTTATATGGCGTATTAGGAGGAAAAATATAGAGTGGGTATATGGAGTAATAGTAGATATAGGAAGATATTATATGGAGTAAAAAAAGAACGTTTTGAGAGAGGTTATACAGTGTGTCCACCCATATTCTGTCCACCGCCATTAACTTGAGAACGGGCAGCTATAAACATAGAAGTGGTGTCTAGGTATAGTAAAGTAGCCAAGCGTTATGCAATGAAACCACCTGTAGCGCCACCTGGTGGAAAACAACAGAGTTAGCATTTTTATCTCAAAAACGGAACGAGATAGAGAAAAAAAGTGAATTACAAAGTTGTAGGGCATCATCAATTCAATAAGAATTGACACTTTGCATACAGAAATGCTATGATTAGAATGTATAAAACTCACAAGGCTGCGGACGTGAAGCGATACCTCATGGAGACCTTCCTACAAGTCATTGGGTATGGTGGCTGCGTGGAGTGGCCTCCACACGCACCTGACCTGACCCCATTGGACTTCTTTCTGTGATGTCACATCAAACAGCAGGTGTATGCGACCCCTCCACCAACATTGCAGGACGTATGACGACATATTACAGATGCTTGTGCAAACGTGTCACCTACCATATTGCACAACGTGCAGCAAGATACAGTATGCTGTCCAGAGTCCAGATGTGCATTGCAGCTGACGGGGGACACTTTGAGCATCAAAGTTAAATAAGCGCTATATGCGTGACCAGAATTCAATGTTTTGGGGGGAGGGGGTCATGGGTTTCATATCATAGCATTTCTGTATGTAAGCTGTCGATTCGTATTGCATTGATGATGCCCCACAATTTATTAATTTACTTTTTTTTCTCTATCTCGTTCCGTTTTCGAGATAAAAATGCTAACTCCGTTGTTTTCCACCAGGTGGCGCAACAGGTGGTTTCATTGGGTCGCGCATGGCTACTTTACTATACCTAGACACCACTTCTATGCCTGTAGCTGCCGCCGTCTCAAGTTAATGGCGGTGGACAGGATATGGGTGGACACACTGTATAGAATTATAGCAAGAGGTATAGGAGAAGTTATATGGCATGATAGGAGGATAAATATGGAGTGGGTATATGGAGTAATACTAGATATTGGGGTTATATAGGAGAGGTTATATAGAGTTATAGGAGGAGGTATAGGAGAAGTTATATGGAGCAAATGTAGGCGATATTGGAACAGGTTATATGGGGCAATGGGAGGACATATATGTAGAGTGTATATGGAGTAATATAAGATATAGGAAGATATTATATGGAGTAATAGGAGGAAATACAGGGTGAAGTTATATGGAGTAATCAAAAAGGATATTGGTAGAGGTTATATGGTATAATAAGAGGAGATATATGGAAAGAGTATGTAATAGGGCGAGATATTAGGGACTGTATGGATTGATGGGAGGGGATATAATTTGAAATTATATGTATTAATCAAAGTAGATATAGAAAATAGTTATTTGGGGTAATGGAAGATATAGGGGAAGTTATATGGAAGTTATAGGTGGAGATATAGGGGAAGGTATATGAAGTTATAGGTGGAGATATAGGGGAAGGTATATGAAGTAATAAGAAAGAGATGTAGGCAGTGGCTATGTTGAGTAGTAGGAGGTTATAGAGGGAGGGAATATATAGAATAATAGCAGGATGTATAGGGAGATATATAGAGTAAAAAGATAAAAAAGAGGGTTTAGATGGATTAATAGTAGATGATAAATTCAGTGGTAAAATGGAGTAATAATAGAAGATACAGGAAGAGGTTATATGGACTAATGGGGTATATAGTAGAGGTTAAATTAAGTAATAGGAGGATATATAGGGTGAGGATATATGGAGTAATGAAGAGATATAGAGAGTTTGTTGGGGGAGTGAAAGGAGGAGATATAAAGGGATGTTATATATTGTATACTGATAAATAGCAGTAGATATATGAAGATGTGAGGAGTAATAGAAGAAGATATAATGGAGGATAAAAAGGTTACATGAGTAATAGGAATTATAGAAAGAGGTAATATGAGTAATAGGACGAAATATAAGGAATGGATATACTGTATGGAGTAATAGCTGGAGATAAAGGGGAGATTATATAGAGCAATAGGAGGGGATATAGAGGAGAGTCATATGTGCTATAAGGTGGAAAAATAAGATTATATGGAGTAATAAGAGAGAAGTAGGAGAAGGTACCTGGAGTAATAGGAGAAAGTATAGGGAAGGTTAAATGAAGAAATAGAGGAAGAAATAGGGAGAGGTTATTAGGAGTAATAGAAGAAGATATAGGAGAGATTATTTGAAATAACAGGATATATAGAAAAAGGTTATATGTAGAAGCAAGAAGAGATATAAGTTATATGGTGTAATGGGAGAAGATATTCAAGAGGCTTTATGGAGTAATAGAAGGTATAGTAAGAGGATATATGGAGTAATAGGAGGATATATGTGGGAGTATATAAGGAATAATAGGAGATATAGGGGAGTATATATGGAGTAATAGAAAAAGATATAGGGAAAGGATATATAGAGTAATAGGAGGAGGTATATGCAGAGGATATATGGTGTAGTTGGTGGCGATATAGGGAGAGGATATATGGAGTAGCTTGGGGAGATATACGAAGTAGTAGGAGGAGATATAGGGAGATGATATATGGAGTAATAGAAGGTGGTATAGGGAGAAGATATATGGAGTAATAGGAGATATAGGGAAAGGATATATGGAGTAATAGGAGGAGATATAGGGAGAGGATATATGGAGTAATAAATTGAGATATAGGGAGAGGATATATGGAGTAATAGGAGGAGGTTTAGGCAGAGGCTATATGGAGTAATAGGAGGAGGTATAGGGAATGGATATATAGAGTAATAGGAGGAGGAATAGGGAAAGAATATATGGAGTAATAGGAGGAGGTTTAGGCAGAGGATATATGGAGTAATAGGAGGAGGTATAGGGAATGGATATATGGAGTAATAGGAGGAGATATAGGGAGAGGATATACGGAGTAATAGGAGGAGGTATAGGGAGAGGATATATGGAGTAATAGGAGGAGGTATAGGGAGAGGATATATGGAGTAATAGGAGGAGGTATAGGAAATGGATATATGGAGTAATAGGAGGAGGTATAGGGAGAGGATATATGGAGTAATAGAAGGAGATATAGGTAGAGGGTATATGGAGTAATAGGAGGAGGTATAGGGATATGATATATGGAGTAACAGGAGTATGTGTAGGGAAAGGATATATGGAGTAATAGGAGGAGGTGTAAGGAATGGATATATGGAGTAATAGGAGGAGGTGTAAGGAATGGATATATGGAGTAATAGGAGGAGTTATAGGGAATGGATATATGGAGTAATAGGAGGAGGTGTAGGGATATGATATATGGAGTAATAGGAGGAGGTTTAGGCAGAGGGTATATGGAGTAATAGGAGGAGGTGTAAGGAATGGATATATGGAGTAATAGGAGGAGGTGTAAGGAATGGATATATGGAGTAATAGGAGGAGGTGTAAGGATTGGATATATGGAGTAATAGGAGGAGTTATAGGGAATGGATATATGGAGTAATAGGAGGAGGTGTAGGGATATGATATATGGAGTAATAGGAGGAGTTATAGGGAATGGATATATGGAGTAATAGGAGGAGGTGTAGGGATATGATATATGGAGTAATAGGAGGAGGTATAGGGAAAGGATATATGGAGTAATAGGAGGAGGTGTAGGGATATGATATATGGAGTAATAGGAGGAGTTATAGGGAATGGATATATGGAGTAATAGGAGGAGGTGTAGGGATATGATATATGGAGTAATAGGAGGAGTTATAGGGAATGGATATATGGAGTAATAGGAGGAGGTGTAGGGATATGATATATGGAGTAATAGGAGGAGTTATAGGGAATGGATATATGGAGTAATAGGAGGAGGTGTAGGGATATGATATATGGAGTAATAGGAGGAGGTGTAGGGATATGATATATGGAGTAATAGGAGGAGTTATAGGGAATGGATATATGGAGTAATAGGAGGAGGTTTAGGCAGAGGATATATGGAGTAATAAGAGGAGGTATAGGGAATGGATATATGGAGTAATAGGAGAAGGTGTAGGGATATGATATATGGAGTAATAGGAGGAGTTATAGGGAATGGATATATGGAGTAATAGGAGGAGGTTTAGGCAGAGGATATATGGAGTAATAAGAGGAGGTATAGGGAATGGATATATGGAGTAATAGGAGGAGATATAGGGAGAGGATATATGCAGTAATAGAAGGAGATATAGGTAGAGGGTATATGGAGTAGTTGGAAGATATATAGAGAGAGGATATATGGAGTAATAGGAGGAGATATAGAGAGAGGATATATGGAGTAATAGGAGGAGATATAGAGAGAGGATATATGGAGTAATAGGAGGAGATTTAGGAAGGTTATATGGATTAACAAAAAGAAGTGGCATATTTAATAATAGGAATCATACTGGAAACAGATGAGGCGTTTTTCTACTTCAACATTTTATCAGAAGGGGTTAAATAGAACATGTTTATGGATCAACAGGGCAACATAAAGGTTAAACTGACCAAAACGATGAGGTAAAGAATTAATGTTAGGCTCTACATGGAAAGGATATGTACAGAAATAGTAGAAATCTCAGCTCTTAATTCCACCCACAGAGAAAGCTCCCGCCGTCGGTTTTTACTGTATCAATAGACAGGTCTGTGCACAGGCGGAAGGAGAGACCAGATTAATGGCGTTAGTAATCAGAGTGCGGCACAGAGCAGAGAGATGAGAGGTTAATCATCACCATGGGGGTGCTGTATGTTATCAGCGAACACCACAATCCATCCCCCCATATCCTGATCTCTGACCATTTTCCCAAATCCTCAGGAAGCAGCCAGACCCTCTGAAAATGTACTAGGTCCGATCACATATGTGTAATCATGTTGTCTGCAGGGTATGATAGACACACATATCTGCGTGTACATGTGTGCGGACACCGTGTTTGCCAAGGACATCGCAAGACGACGTGTGTACATGTGTGCGGACAAAGTTGCCATGACAACATGTGTGTGGACACTGTGTGCGCCAAGGACACGCCAATACAACATTTGTACATGTGTGTGGACACCGTATGTGCCAAGGACACGCCAATACAACATTTGTAAATGTGTGTGGACACCGTATGTGCCAAGGACACGCCAATACGACATGTGTACATGTGTGTGGACACCGTGTGTGCCAAGGACACGCCAAGACGACATGTGTGTGGACACCGTGTGCGCCAAGGACATGCTAATATGACATGTGTACATATGTGCAGACACTGTGTGCACCAAGGACATGCCAATGCAACATGTGTGTGAACACCGTGTGTGCCAAGGACACACCAAGATGACATGTGTACATGTGTGCGGACACCGTGTGCACCAAGGACATGCCAATATGACATGTGCACATGTGTGGACACCGTATGTGCCAAGGACTCGCCAATACGACATGTGTACATGTGTGTGGACACTGTATGTGCCAAGGACTCGCCAAGATGACATGTGTACATGTGTGCGGACACCGTGTGCACCAAGGACATGTCAATACGACATGTGTACATGTGTGCGGACACCGTGTGCACCAAGGACTCGCCAATACAACATGTGCACATGTGTGTGGACACCGTGTGTGCCAAGGACACGCCAATACAACATGTGTACATGTGTGTGGACACCGTGTGCGCCAAGGACACGCCAAGACAACATGTGTGTGGACACCGTGTGTGCCAAGGACATGGCAATACGACATGTGTACATGTGTGTGGACACTGTGTGTACCAAGGACATACCAAGACGATGTGTATACATGTGTGCGGACACTGTGTGCGCCAAGGACATGCCAAGACAACATGTGTACAGGTGTGCGGACACCGTGTGTACCAAGGACATACCAAGACGACGTGTATACATGTGTGCGGACACCGTGTGCGCCAAGAACATACCAAGATGACATGTGTATAGGTGTGCGGACACCGTGTGTTCCAAGGACATGCCAAGACGACATGTGCACCGGTGTGCGGACACCGTGTGCGCCAAGGACATGCCAAGACATGTATACATGTGTGCGGACACTGTGTGCATCAAGGACATGCCAAGACGACACGTACATTTTACATAAGGTGTTGCTGCAGATCTGCCTTTAAAACCTTCCCTGACAGAAGTATAAATACTGTAAAGGGAGAATGAGTCCCCTTCCTTTTTTTTTAAGAAAAGAAAAGAAATAAATAAATGAGAAAGGGGGTGAGGAGGGCAGAACAGAAATTAAAGGAAAATAAATGGCATATAATTAAATTAAGAGGGAAGTGACTTACAGAGTGGGAGAGAGAGCGGAGCGGAGGGAAGAGGGTGAAAAAGTAAGGAAAAGCTGAAGGAATAATTGAGGTAGGCCAGGTTTCTGGAGGTTGCTATGGAAACATGACGGGATAAGAGGAAGGGAGTGAGGAATGAAGGGAGGCTGGAGGTTGCAGAGTATTTCACCACTAAATCCTTATCTGCCATGATCCTGCTAACTAAAAAGCTAAATCGTTCCCTACAAAGCTGGTCACCACTTCACTAACCCTTTCCCTACCGGAAATATTCACAAACGATGTGTCAATGACCTTTCCAAGACATCTTAAAATGGCTGCCCCCTTTCACCTTTTACAAAAACTTGAGCGCCTTCAAACATTTCTTACAGCCTTAATGACTTCTCGGCATGAAGTTCTGTATTCGCATTTTCTTTTTCTGTAGGTGAAATGGGTCTCCGTATTTAATCTCATTTAGCGCTTAGAAATGTGTGACTACCCTATAGAGCGCCTTAAAATACCAAACCGATCTCGCCTTAATCCTAACATATAACCCTAACCCTTTACAATGCTAAATCCCTCTCTCTCCACGTTGTGGGGAATTTCAGGATTTTATACTGGTGCAAATAAACTCCAGCTCTTGTAATCCTTAAAAAGCGAAAGGGATTAGAGGGTAACAGGGTCAGCAAAAGGGGGAACAGAGGAGGAGGGGTGGAGAGAAAAGGAAAAATTAGGATTCCAACATTAATTATGGGCTGAATTAACGAGTCACCGTGAGGGTAACAGGAAGGGACCAATGAAAATTACCTTTTTGCTCCACTTCTATTCACGCATCAGAAAAGAAAGAGAGAGAAAAATATCAAATGAAAAAGAGGATAGGAAAAAGGAGAGAAAGATATTCATGAGTGTCATTACCAAACCTTTTCCATCACTTAAGGTACCATAAATCTAATCCACCCTCCACCCCAGGTTCCCCCACCACACAAGACAAGCCCAGAACTATATGCCCAATGTGTAATGCAAGGGAAGGGCAGGGAGGTGGTCTTGGGTTCCCAGTAGAGGGTCCTGCAAAGAGAGAGAGAGGTGACTAGAGATGCCTGGGGTTGTGGAACAGTAGGGTTGGAATGGATGGAGATTTTTGGACTGAGAAATCAGTGGGTATGCCAGAAAATGGTATGGGATGAAGGTCAGTGGGTCCCTCAAAGAGGACCTGCAAAGATATAAAAGGGGTAATGAGTGCTTATAGACAAGGCTAATGGATATTCACGAGGTGTCTTGACTACCATAGATCTTCACCGAAAGAAGAGGGCCATGGAATGTGGAAAGAGGACAACATTCGGAAACTGAGACGGAAGGTGAACTCATATCGACTTTGAATAAAACTCAAAACATGTTACTGGATGAGGAAGTAGTGAGATGTCTTCAGGGTGGTGATAAAGTGTGAGATATCTTTAGGGTGGTGATAAAGTATAACGAAGAGAGGGAATGAAAGGATTGAGGTGGAATGAAGAGATTTCAGGAAGAAAGGACTTGACAGGGGACATGAAATGTTGTGGTATGAAAACAGGTCCATGGTTCCTCAGGCTCTGTAAACGAAGAAAGGGAGCGTTGGTCGATGGAGTAAAGGAGGCCATAGCATGATTGTAGAGAACCAGGTGAAGGGGTTTATGATTGGGGCAGTTTCAGGGGAGACACACTCAAGGAATCTGCAATGTAAAAGTTAATATTTACAGACAGGCAAAAGTTAGAAACAGGCAGGGAATATAAAATAGACCAAGATTTAGCAAAAGGTGCTAAGGTTTTGCAGTCCTTATCTAACACCCATGGAAATAAAAATTATGGAGTGCTAAACCTTGCCACCATCTGATAACTCCAGGGCACAGGAATATATTGAGAGATGAAGACAAGCAGAGAGAGAGAAAAAAAAGAGAGGCAGAGCAAAAAAAAAATCTGACTCCGAAAGAAAACGGAGAAATGTCATTCAGGTTGAGAGATGAGATAATACATTGTTTTTTAGAGGAAAAAAAAAAAGAAAGAGACAAACCGAGAAAGATAGAGACAGCCGATCTTAGGCAAAACAAGTCAGGAGCGACAGAATGAAAATTGCTAAGAGTGAGGGACAGGCAGAGGGAAAAGAGACAGAGCGTGACAGCCTTGGCAGAACATCCTGGGGATAGAAGCGTTATATTAATGAGCCCAGCCTGGAAAGGAAAGAAAATAGTTAAGTGTTGTAAATACACAATGCACCTTGCTTTCCCACAGGGCTCCACATGAAGTGGAGCAAATAGCTCTGTCACTAAAAGAAAAGCCTGCGGAGCACTGCAGAGACCTGTCAGTCTGCATACTGGAGGATGGGTGCGGAACAATATTACGTCTGTGTCCGCTCAGCAATGTAACTACAGGTCATGTGTCTACAAGTCACTGAGTAGCAATTAAAATGCATGCAAATATTCACCTTGTGTATGGGTGTGCGCGGTGAATAGCAATGTTTATCCGTGGCGGGAGATGATCCATTCTTAGATGTGCCCTGACAAGTATCAGGAGCTCAGTGCGCTGGATACTAATTCGTTTGTAAAGAAGACGGCATATAACAATATCACTGTATAGTCACGTATGTCTCCAAATATCCAAGGCTATCCTTAAACGTGATGTAGATAATCACCCGCGCACACCAAACTGTGCCAAATTATTCTAAATCTAGGGCTCGGTGACAGATAGGCCCATGTGAATACCGTAGAATGGATACATGACACAGAGAGATACAATAGGAGAGAAAATCAATGAAAATGGATTGCTAAAATGATAAATTATGAACATGTTCTTTAAAGAAAGCTAGCGATTTATTGGAGGGTGATTTTATATATAATTAATCCGCAACGTCAACGGGGCGAGTGAAAGGTTAGGATATGATTAAAATTCAATTATCACTCCAATGCACCATTCAATACAGTGTTGTATATGATCACTGAGAGATCGTTCCTTGCTCCAACTTCTAAAGGCACGTCCAAGTCAACTGAGTTTTAAAAAAGTCCCTCAAACTCATCGAGGAATGGTAGAGAATAACGGGAATGGATATAAGAGAAAGCTATAATGTATGAACCAATCTGCCCTAAAAAATCATATTTTTCTTCATGGTACCAACTGGATCAACATTAAGAACTAGAATTTTACACATTTATATAAGTATTTAGCCTCTTTTGAAACCATCGACAGTTCACACTTTGACCAACTACTGAGGTTGAGTATTCCACAGATTAATAGTTGGTAAAGAAGGCATGTCTCCTCTAGAGATTAAACCTCTCTTTTTCCAAACACAGGGATGTCCTCTTGTCTTTGGATATTTTTTTTTAAAACTGTTTTTGACCAAATTTTTTTAAGGGCCATTTATGTACTTGTACATGTGAATCATGATCTCCTTAGATCTCTCTTCTCAAGCCTAAATAAATATAATTCTATAAATCTTTCCTCATATCTAAGGGCGCATATATTCCTAATGAAGAAACAGGATTAAGCCACTGACAGAAAACCAGGATGCCCAACCCTTCTTCTCTCAATATCTGCCATGGGTGGAACATCTCGTTATACATTAGATCAGAGGTCACCAACCTTCATGGCCTTGAGAGACACATTCAGGTCTGAAAGAAGGTTGCCAGCCACAATCAGGTCTGAGAGAGGATTGTGAGCCACATCCAGCTCTCCCCCCCAGTAGTGACACCCAGAGCCCCTGTTACTAGTATAATCACAGCCAAAGCTCTTCCACAGAAATCACACCAGGGCAGTATACCAAGATACAGGGGTTCCTACTATACTCCTATTGAGATCTGCTCTTCTGTGTGGTACCACTCACAAAAGTAGCCATCTGGAGACCTGCTCTTAGTTGTTTGCTAGACTTGGTGCTTATGCACCAAGCTAAAAGATAGTCGCGAGCCACAAATCACAGGCCTGTGAGTCACATGTGTCTCCTGAGCTACAAGTTGGGAACCCTTGCAATAGATGCTAAGACAATCCCATTGAAAATGGCAAACTTGATAAATGTTCTTATGCCTTATTCAGATGGCCTTTTTTCGACTTAGGGAACATGGACTCATTAGACTGTATGGAGCTGTTCAAATGTCCTTATTTTTGTGGACTTTGTCTACAAAAAAAATAAATCCCATATTTGTTCTTGATTCAAGTCAAGGCATTTTAATACAACGGAAAAACAACTTTCTAGTAGAATGTTAGTATTTTCAGACTTAAAAAGGGGACTGCTTAAAATCTTTAATTCACAATCATTTATGATATTTTAAGGAAGTATCTGGTGACTGTCAAATGTTACGTGTTTACAATGCTCTAACAGAAGCCCCAAACTATGTCTCTACGTCACTATTGTAATAAGGATTAGGAGGCATTGGACCTAAATTAAACAATAGGGGGCAATTTTTTATGATTAAAATTTAAATTCACATAATACCCATCTGACAAGTATTTTTGCACCTTGGTTGTCAGTACAGCATAAGTGTGCCATTGTTCTTGGATCCTAACAGTCATTCTTCTATTGTTTGTTGAATTATGTCACTTTTTTGGATCATAGCTGTCAGTTCTCCATTGTTCTTGGATCCAGTTTGTCTGTGTACCATTGTTCTTCTATCCAATTTGTCTGTGTACTATTGTTTTTGGATGCAGTGTGTCTGTGTACCATTGTTCTTGAATCCAGTTTGTCTGTATACCATTGTTCTTAGGCCCAGTTTGTCAGTGTACCAATGTTATTCTATCTGGTTTGTCAGTGTACCATTGTTTTTGGATCCGGTTTGTCTGTGTACCATTGTTCTTGGATCCAGCTTGTCAGTGTACCATTGTTCTTAGATCCAGTTTATCTGTGTACCATTGTTGTTGGATCCAGTTTGTCTGTTTACCACTGTTCAAGGATCCAGTTTGTCTGTGTACCATTGTTCAAGGATCCAGCTTGTCAGTGTACCATTGTTCTTCTATCCAACTTGTGAATGTACCATTGTTCTTGAACCCAGTTTGTCTGTGTACCATTGTTTTTCGATCCAGCTTGTCAGTGTACCATTGTTTTTACATCCAGTTTATCTGTGTACCATTGCTTTTGGATCTAATTTGTCTGTGGACCATTGTTCTTGGATCCAGCTTGTCAGTGTACCATTGTTCTATGGACCAATTTCTCATGTACATTGTTCTTTGATATAGTTTGTCAGCATACCATTGTTCTTTGGTCTGGTTTGTCAGTGTACTGTTCTTGGATGGAGTTTTTCAGGGTACCATTATTCTAGGTTCCAGAATTGTAATTGTGCCATTGTTCCTAGATCAAGGCCTTCAATGTGCCATTGTTCTTTTATTTTAGCTTTCAGCATAGTATTTTTCTAGCAACTAGGTTGCCATTGTACTGTTGTTCTTGGACTTCAGAGTTCAGCGCACTATTGTTCTTGGGTCTCAGTCATATGTGTACCGTTTTGGAGTGATTTATGCTGTCGAAGTTGCATTGTTTTGGAAGTAGATTTTAATCCAACCATTGTTCTTGAATCTCATCTTTCAGTGCAGCATTATCCTTAATTTATCAGCCATCCTTATGTCATTGACACTGCATCTATGTTGTTAATGTGCCAGTGTTTTTTTAATCTAGATTCTCCATGCAACATCATTGATATATGTGCCATTGTGATTGGATCTCAGCTGTCAGTGTTCTGTTTTTTGATCCCAGCTGTTAGTGTACAATTGTTCTTGGAATTCCACTGTCAATGTACCATTGTTTTTGGATATCAGCTGTTAGTGCACCATTGTTCTTGGATATGGGCTTTTATTGTACTATTGTTCTTGAATCTCAGCTGTCATGTGTGCCAGTGTTGTGGTATAAAGGTTGTTAATATGATAGTGTCCTAGTACATATAACATTGTTATTGGATTTCAGCTATGTGCCATTGTTCTTGGCTCTCGGGTATCTATGTGCCTTTGTCCTTGTGGAGAGTGACATGCCAGGTCTGGCATGCCAGTATAAGGAGACTTAACTGCCTGCAGTGCTTCTCTGGAAAATTAAATATACAAATTGGCTCCTCAGAGAGGAAGAAGACTTGAACTGTAGTGCCACCTATTGGAAGTAGCAATCCTAAAAGTCAATATCGACTCTTTAATTAGCCTTCACATATGACTTAGGATAGAAAACAAAACTAGAATTTAAATTTGTGAACACGATGGTTCGGGGTATTGCCCCTCGTTAATGCAAAGTATGAGATCTGATTTGGCTATGGGAGAGGCTAAGGGGTACTTTGCACGCTGCGACATCGCTACTGCAATATCGTCAGGGTCAAATCGAAAGTGACGCACATCCGGCGCCAATAATGACATTGCAACGTGTCAAGCCTAGATGCGCCGATAAACGATCGCAAAAATTGGTGATATGTGTAGTGTCGGTCATTTTCATAATGTCGCACCAATAGGAGATACGATGTTGTTCCTCGTTCCTGCGGCAGCACACATCGCTGTGTGTGAAGCCGCAGGAACGAGGAACATCTCCTTACCTGCCTCCACCGGCAATGCGGAAGAAAGGAGGTGGGCGGGATGTTTACGTCCCGCTCATCTCCGCCCCTCTGCTTCTATTGGCCGCCTGCCGTGTGACGTCGCTGTGATGCTGCATGACCCGCCCCCTTAGGAAGGAGGCAGGTCGCCGGCCAGAGCGACATCGCACGGCACGTAAGTGCGTGTGAAGCTGCCGTAGTGATAATGTTCGCTACGGCAGCTATCACAAGATATCACATGTGCGACAGGGGCAGGTACTATCGCGCTCAGCATCGCTAGCATCGGATAGTGATGTCGCAGCGTGCAAAGTACCCCTAAAACTGGGATCTAAGGGGTAAGGTTTTTCATGGAGAGTGACATCTTTGGATCTCAGGTATCTCTGTGCCATTGGACATTGGACCTTAGGTATCTATGTACCATTGTCCTTGTAGGTATCTATGGGCTATTGTCCTTGGTTCTCAGGTATCTACATCTACAGTATATGCACAATATACCATTGTTCTTGTATAGCCATATCCATTCTCTATGCACAATTGTCGTTGGTTCTCAAATATTCATATGACATTGTCTTTGGATCTCACATATCCATGAGCTATTGTCCGTGGATATCAAGTTACCTTGTTCCAATGTCCTCGAATCTCAGATATCTACGTGCCATTGTTCTTAGATCTCACATATCCATATGCCATTGTCCTTTGAAGTAGCTATCTTGTGCCATAGTTCTTGGATCTGGAATATTTATCTGCCAAGTTTTGTGGATCTTGGGATCCATGTACCATTGTCTTTGGGATCTCTTTTATCTATATGCCATTATTCTTAAGGCTCCTCAGTCCAATGTATATGGGGGGCCTTGGACAGATGATTATCAGGGGAGATACGGATCCAACATGTCCGATTTTGGATTGCCCATACTTTTGATCTATAGAGATAAGCTGCCGCCAGAGATGTTTGTGGGAAAGTTGGGCAAGCCATCTGGCAACCAAATGATCGGATGAACCATTGTTTAGGTGACAACCTTCTAAAGTCAGTGGGGAGCTTTATATTTTATCTATCTATATATATGCTATTGTCCTTGGATCTATCTACGCACCATTGTTTTTGGATCTTAGGTATCTTTTTGCCATTGTCATTGGATCTCAGTGATTTTTCTGTCATTGTTCATGGAAGTTGAGGAGCTTTCTACCACTGTTCTTCTATTTCAGGCATTTATGCGCCATTCTTCTTGGATCTCAGGTATTTATGTGCCATTCCTCTTGGATCTCAGGTATTTATGTGCCATTCCTCTTGGATCTCAGGTATTTATGTGCCATTCCTCTTGGATCTCAGGCATTTATGTGCCATTCCTCTTGGATCTCAGGTATTTATGTGGAATTCTTCTTGGATCTCAGGTATTTATGTGGAATTCTTCTTGGATCTCAGGTATTTATGTGACATTCTTCTTGGATCTCAGGTATTTATGTGGCATTGTTCTTAGATCTCAGGTATTTGTATGCCATTGGTCTTGGATCCCAGGTGTTTATGCCATTGTTCTTATATCTTAGTAATATTTCTGCCATTGTCCTTGCATCCTAAGCCTGCTTTACACGTTGTTATTTCGCATACGATATCGTATGCGATTTGCAACGCCCCCATCGTATGTGCAGCACGTTCAATTTGTTGAACGTGCCGCACATACGATTAACCCCCGTCACACGTACTTACCTACCATACGAACTCGATGTGGGCGGCGAACGTCCACTTCCTGGAGTGGGAGGGACGTTCGGCGTCACATCGACGTCACGCGGCAGCCGGCCAATAGAAGCGGAGGGGCGGAGCTGAGCGGGACGTAAACATCCCGCCCACCTCCTTCCTTCCGCATTACCGGCCGGGAGCCGCAGGACGTAGGTAAGATCTGTTCATCGTTCCCGGGGTGTCACACACTGCGATGTGTGCTACCCCGGGTACGATGAACAACCTGACGTTCAATTCATGAGGAATGTACGACGTGCGTGTGATGAACGTTTTACCGTTAAATCGCAATCGCACGTAGCTGTTACACACTACAATGTAACTTACAATGCCAGATGTGCGTCACTTACGACGTGACCCCGCCGTCACATTGTAAGATACATTGCAGCGTGTAAAGCGGGCTTTAGTGATATTTCTGCCATTGTCCTTGGATCTCAGGCATTTATTAGGATCTCAGGTATTTATATGTCATTGGTCTTAGATCTAAGGTGTTTATGTGCCATTATCTTTGGATTTAAGTTGTCAATGTATCATACTTGTTGGATCTCAGTAGGTATTACACTATTGTTCTTTGGCTCAGCTATAAATGTAACCTTTTTAGTACCAGGCTGTTAATGTGTCATTACAGTTGCATATAGGTTCTCATTATGCAATCGTTCTTAGACTTAAAGGGGATGTCCACTGCTTGGACAACTGTTTCATAAGTACTATATTCCACAATGTAAAATAATAACAACATGTGCCCATCTCTGGTGCTGGCGTCATTCCAGCATTGTTGTTGACGATGGGTCTCCCGGGGCTTGCATGATACTGATATTGTTACATGAACCTATCAGCAACAGTCAACGGCCCGACTCACTCTCACTTCCTTTGGGCAAAATTGATCATGAGAAAGTGTTAGAACAGCAGTAGCTCTGATTTCCTCCAGATGTCAGTTATGTTTGAAGGAAGCAAGAGTGAAGCAGCCCTGTTAGTGGCAATGATTAGTTGCGGGCTCACATGGCATAATGTCACACCAGCACTGGGAGACTTGGCAGCAATGTCACTGGAATGGCGCCAGGATTGGAGGGGAGTTCAGGCTGTTTGTATTTTACATGGCGGAATAAAGTAATTGTTTGAGAAAGAGTTTTCTGAGTAGTGGACACTCCTTTAGATGTTATGCGGGCGTCACACGGTACGATCTATCATGCGATCGCACGAGCGATTGTACCCGCCCCCGTCGTTTGTGCGTCACGGGCAAATCGCTGCCCGTGTCGCACAAAGTCGTTAAACCGCTGTCACACGTACTTACCTGCTGAGCGACCTCGCTGTGGGCGGTGAACATCCTCTTCCTGAAGGGGGAGGGATGTTCGGCATCACAGCGATGTCACACAGCGGCCGGCCAATAGAAGTGAAGGGGCGGAGATGAGCGGGACGTAAACATCCTGCCCACCTCCTTCTTTTTGCATAGCTGGCGCGTGCCGCGGGATGCAGGTAAGCTGTGTTCATCGTTCCTGGGGTGTCACACGGAGCGATGTGTGCTGCCCCGGGTACAATGAACAAGCGGCACCATGAAAAATAAACGATTTTTTAAAAATAAGCGACGTGTACACGACTCACGATTTGTGACCGATTCAGCGTCGCTCGGAGGTGTCACACAAGACGACGTCGTGAACGATGCCGGATGTGCGTCACGAAAACCGTGACCCCGACGATGCATTGCACGATAGCTCGTCTCGTGTGACGCCCGCATTAAGCGGGCTTTACACGCTGCGACATCGCTAATGCGGAGTCGTTGGGGTCATGGAATTCGTGACGCACATCCGGCCGCATTAGCGATGCCGTTGCGTGTGACACCGATAAGCGATTTTGCATCGTTGTAAAAATGTGCAAAATCGCTAATCGGCGACATGGGGGTCCATTCTCAAATCTCGTTACTGCAGCAGTAACGAGGTTGTTCCTCGTTCCTGCGGCAGCACACATCACTCCGTGTGACGCCGCAGGAACGAGGAAGCTCCCCTTACCTGCCTCCCGGCCGCTATGAGGAAGGAAGGAGGTGGGCGGGATGTTACGTCCCGCTCAGCTCCGCCCGTCCGCTGCTATTGGGCGGCGGTTCAGTGACGTCGCTGTGACGCCGCACGGACCGCCCCCTTAGAAAGGAGGCGGTTCGCCCGTCACAGCGACGTCGCCGGACAGGTATGTATGTGTGACGGGTCTGGGCGATGTTGTGCGGCACGGGCAGCGTTTTGCCCGTGTCGCGCAACAGATGGGGGCGGGTACCCACACTAGCGATATCGGGACAGATATCGCAGTGTGTAAAGTAGCCTTTAGTGTGCAATTGTTCTTAAGTCCAAGCAGTCCATGTACCATTTTCTTTGGATATCAGGTATATGCAGTGAGTGAAATAAATATTCAACATGTCACCGATTTTCTAAGTTAAAGGGGTGGTTCACCCATATTTTTTATTGTCTAGATCGATATAATATTTAGAAACAATGTTTATCTCAAATACCTTATGTTGGCAATAGTGCCTGTGAGAGACCGCTGTTCCCCGCTCCGTGATCCCCAGGTTCCGTGACCTCAGGGAGTCGGTGACGTCATGTCAAGTTCCTGATCACGTGATCTGCTCCCTCCTCCCTCACAGCAGAATGCTGCAAGCAGGAGACGCGCTGTGCTGTGACAAGCGGTGAAACACCCCCCACAGCTCAGTGAGTCAGTAAGACTGGGGCCGGCCACAGGGATGTGATGTGTCCGGAACTTGACGTGATGTCACCAAATCCCCGAGGTCATGGAGCAGCGGTCTGCAATAGCGCCTCTCACAGTCACTATTGCCACCACAAGATATTTGAGAGAAACATTGTTTCTCAATATAATATCGATTTAGATAATAAAAAAATAATTGTGAACCACCCTTTTAATATATGTCTAAAAGTGCTATTGACATGAATTTCTCACCAGATGTCAGTAACAACCCATCCAATCCACACAGGCAAAGAAATCAAATCATAGATGTCGATAAATTTATTGGTGTGTAATAATAAGAAATGACACAGGGAAAAAGTATTGACCACACTTACTGATATTTATTTAATACTTTTTTCAAAAGCCTTTGTGATGACAGCTTCAAGACGCTGAAGGTGGCTTCACACGCTACGAGATTGCTAAAGCGATCTCGATGGGGTCACGGAATTTATGACGCACATCCGGCCGTGTTAGTGATGTCATTGCGTGTGACACCTATTAGCGATTTTGAATCGTCGCAAAAACGTTCAAAATCGGTAATCGGTGACATGCCCCCCTCTTCCCAATTATCGTTGCTGCTGCAGTAGCGAGATTGTTCCTCGTTCTGCGGCAGCACACATCGCTACGTGTGACACCGCAGGAACGAGGAAGCTCTCCTTACCTGCGTCCCGCCAGCAATGAGGAAGGAAGGAGGTGGGCAGGATGTTCATCCCGCTCATCTCCGCCCCTCCGCTTTGATTGGGAGGCCGCTTAGTGACGTCGCTGTGACGCTGAACGAACCGCCCCCTTAGAAAGGAGGCGGATCGCCAGTCACAGCGACGTTGCAGAGCAGGTATGTGCGTGTGACGCTGCTGTAGCGATAATGTTCGCTACAGCAGCGATCACCACATATCGGCCGTACGATGGGGGCGGGTGCTATGACGTTCGACATCGCTAGCATTGCCTAGCGATGTCGCAGCGTGTAAAGCCCGCTTTAATGTATGGAGAATCTAGTCGCATGCATTGCTCATGTGGGTATTTGGCTCATTCTTCCACACAAACACTCTTCAAATCCTGAAGGTCCTGTGGGCTTCTTCTATGAATTCTGAGCTTTAGTTCATTCCATACATTTTCTATTGGATTTAGGTTTGGATTCAGGTCAGGTGATTGGCTCGGCCATTCTGGCAGCTTTATTTTCTTTCTCTGAAATCAATTGAGAGTCTCCTTGGCTGTGTGTTTGGCATCATTCTCTTGCTGAAATGTCCACCCTTGTTTCATTTTCATCATCTTTGTAGATGGCAGCAGATTTTTATCAAGAATGTCTTCGTACATTTGTCCATTCGCCCTTCCTTCAATCATGAGATTTGCAAGTGCCATATGCTGAAAAACAGCCCCAAACCATGATGTTCCTACCTCCAAACTTCACTGTTAGTATGGTATTTTTGGTGTGATATGTAGTGCATTTTGGGCTTCAAACATGCTGTGTGTTATGGTATCCAAAGAGTTCAATTTTGGTCTCATCGGACCAGACTATATTCTCCCAGTATTTCACAGGCTTGTCTAAATGTTGTTGAACAAACTTTAAACACTCCTGAACATGCTTTTTGCTCAGCAATGGAGTCTTGCATGGTGAGCGTGCATATAGGCCATGTGTGAGTGTGAGTGCATTACTTATTGTTTTCTTTCAAAAAATGGTACCTGCTGATTCCAGGTCTTTCTTTAGATCTCCACATGTGGTTTCTGGCTCTTGGACAATTCTTTTAATAAGTCTTTTTACTCCTCTAAAATATTGCATGTATCACCTGGTCGTGGCTTGTTTATGGTGAAATGATGTTCTTTCCACTTCCGGATTTTGGCCTCAACAGTGCTCACTGGAGCCTCCAGTAGTTTAGAAATTCTTCTGTAATCAATGCCATCAGTATGTTTTGCAACACTAAGTTTGCAAAGATCTTGAGACATCTCACTGGTTTTATTCATCATGAGACATTTCTTGTGTGGCACTGTGGTAATGAGACACCTTTTTACAGGTTAACAGTTGAACCAGCTGATATTGTTCACTAAGTGGCTGGATTGCTTTTTAATTACTGATAGATTTCAGCCATTGTAATGACTTTTTATGGCTTGTTGCATCTCTCTTTCTGCATGTGTTCAATACTTTTTCCCTGTGTCATTTCTCATTATTACACGTCGGTAAATTTTTGAACATCTATGGTTGATTTCTTTGCCTGTGTGGATTGGGTGGGTTGTTATTGACATCTGGTGATGAATTCATATCAATAGCACCTTAAGAAATTATATTTACTTAGAAAATTGGTGACATGTTCAATACTTATTTCACCCATTTTCCATTGTTTTTGGATCCCAGCAATGTGCCATTGTTTGGCATCTAGGTTATCAGTGTACCCTTATTTTTTTTTTTATATCTCAGTAGACATTGCATTATTGTTTTTTAGCCTCAACTATAAATTCATCTTTTCTGGATTTAGGCTGTCACTGTGTACAGAGGCTATCAGTAGGCAATCTGCCTTAAGGCCCCCATACAAATTAGATTAACGTTGGCCGAACCCACCGATATTGGTGGGATTGGTCAACAGAATAATGTATATTGGGGCCTCCAAACAAAAAGTAAATTGAGTTATATTTGATCGGCCTCTGTATATATGTAGGTAATGGATCTTAACTCAATGTAGCATTGTCATAATGACAAGTGACAAAAAATGATGGGAACAGCATATTGTCACTATTTTCAAGTACAAAATTAAAAATGCTAATATGTATAGGCACCTTCCCACTCTCTCTGACAGATGATGTAGAGCGAGATTAGGAATTGTCATGTCCAAGTTCTGATTCTTGGTAAGATTGGCTGCTACCATAAGACTCTGGCAATAGCTATCTCAAAGAGAACAAAGGAGCAATCACGGGAGTCACTCGATATATCTGGCGACTGAACAATTTTTGCGCAATCATTTGGCCAACAAACAGGTATCTATTTTTATGGGGTTTCGTAGACTTAAATGCCTTCCATACATATTAATGTGCTCTTGATTAGCTAAATGATCTTTCTGCCAAAACCCCATACTCGCGAATACTCAGCAGCGTACCCCTATGTTTTCTATGATAGAGTTGCTGCCGATGGAGTTTGGCAGCGGCCTATCTTCTCACCAGGCTGGATCCTTCTCTTAGCCTATATCATTTGTCTGGGGTGAGTCAGGAGGATCAAATGCACACTAGACTGACAAGCCGATCCCAACACTATTGGTTGGTTCATCTGTCTTTAGTCTAATGCATGAGGGGACCTTAACTTGTCAGTGTGGCCTTCTTCTTGACTTCTGATTAGTACTATGTTCCATTTTTTCTGCATCCTGGTTTTCAGTTTGGAATTGATTTATATCTCTAGCTAAAAGGAAATAGTGCAATAGGGTCTTGTCCTGGATAATAGAGTGAAAAAATGTTGTAGAGGTTCACCTGGGTATGAAGATTAAGAGTAGGGTCATAACCCAAGCTGGTGCAGGTCTACCGGCTCTAAGAGCCAGACACCATTGGAGAAAGGAGCGGTGAAGTGGTTAAGTCTGCGCTTCTCAGGATGGATGAAGGAATATAGTATCAGAATATGAAGAATTCCAAGTGGTTTATTGATCTAGGCGTTTCTGAGTCTCCGACATCTTCCTCGGGATCCAGCCACAAGAAGAGAATGAGAAAGAAGTCGTAGACTTCAAAACGCGTAGATCAGTAAACCTCTTGGATTTCTTCATATCCTGGTACTCAGTTGTCAATGTGGCATTGTTCTATTAGGTTGTTAATGTGCTATTGTTCATGGATCTAGACTGTCAGTGCATTATTGCATCATATCTGCACTGTCAGTTCCTTATTGTTCTTCAGTCGCAGCTATCAATGTAGCACTTTTGTTTTTATCTCGACTGTCAATGTGCCATTTTTCTTGGCTTCTTGGTCGGAGCTGTAAGCATTCCTCTGTTATTAGAGGTCAGCTGATTTAGTGGGAAACATTTACCGTTAGCATATATTTACTAATCTGGTAGATATAAAATGAGACCCCAAAATTAAAACAAGGGACCAAACTAGAAAATCCCAACTGGGAAATGTGGAGTAAGAACTTATATTAAAATATTTAAAAGCTAAAGTCTTCAACCCATATCGGTAATAAATAGGAATGGTGCAGCCAAGGGAGAAGAAACACATTAGTGTCATGGATGTGAACAATTATAGTGATATACAGAACATTACTCTAAAATAGAATAAGGGACATGTCAGAGAATGGTGCAATGGGGTAAAAAATATATTTCCAGTAATAAAAAAAATATCAAAAAACCCTATCTACTGATGGGTGATGGGAACGAGGCTGGTAAAGATCTGGAAATGGATTTATATAATGGAGGAAATAGGAATAGAATGACTTGTTTGTGTTCGATGGGGGACATGGCAGTCCCTTGGCTAACAATGGTGGAGTGAATTCCGGAGTCGTGGGCTATATGGGCAGTATCTGTCACCGAGCGAAATGTTCTTTCTCGTGGATCCCACACTGTCTGTTAGATGCTGCTTTCTGCATAGCAATGTGCTGCCAGTCATTTGCACTGGGACTTGTGTCGTGCACGGTGAGATACTGTCTTCCATGATAATGCGGATGTCTTATGTCATATTGTGTAGAGACTCCATGATGTGAACAAAATCACTGATGCAATATTGGTGAAAAACAAATTCTAACATAGGTATGAGAGGTGGTGAGACCAGGGCATTACCGATTCATCAGGTTACGGGACCTAGGGCGTAGAGGTCAAAACGATACATAGGGTAAATGTAGAGCAATCTGACACCCGTGTACTTTGTGACCTCCAATGGTGCGTGGTTGTTAGGTATTTCTCACATGGTGCGGTGTGCACTGAGATGGAAATGTATATCTTGATAGTGTCATAGCGTATACTCACTGTATGGCACGCAGTCATACTGGACTTCCAGGTACTTGTAGGTCCCTGGACAGGGGTCAGGAAAGGCTTCAGAATCGGCAATAACAACACACTGTGTGCGATTGTTACACCTGTGGAGAAAAGACACAAGAAAAAAGAAATGGTGAAAATATAGTTTTGGGTATATATACCGGTGTATATATATATATATATATGCATGTCTGCATATATTTGTTTGCATCTGAGAATATGTGTGTGCAATACTGCATGTCTAACTATATGTGTGTTGCATTTTAGTCCTAGAATATATGTCAAGTATATACAGTGCCTTGAAAAAATATTCATACCTAGTGAACTTGTCCCCATTTGTTCACGTTACACCCACAAACTTAAAGGGAACCTGTCAGGCCCCCTCTGCCTCCAACCCAGCAGCTTTGATACCTGTATGGCCAAATTCCCTCCCTACCCAGCCCTTGTATAACACTTTTCACTAATATGAAGGTTTAAAAAAATGACGTATAAGCCTCGCTATCCCTATGCTAATTAGGGCCTTGACTAGTTGCAGGGGCGTTAGTTCCCCAGACCAATCGGCCCTTTTTCCATGTTATCACGCCTCTGTAGGCGTGATAACATGATTTCCTTGAGCTGGTGTCTCCACCAGCTCCTGGAAATCTTGCGCATGCGCACAGCTCATTTCAGCCACTTCAGTGCACCTCCGAAGCAGGGTGGACACCTGGAGATGGCGTGTGTTTCCAGGAGATGGCGGAAACACATGTGGCGCCCCTGAAGCTTCCGTCGCCACAGAGACATTGCACCCCAGCCAGAGGTGTAATGTCCCATCCTGGGTAGGGTAAGGAAAGGAGTGAACGCCAGTCCACAGGCAAATTCACACTACACCCATTGTTAGGTACACACAGGGACCAGGGACAGTGGCAGCAACCCTCCCATGCTGCATGCTGGGAGGGGCCGTAAGACCCATCCTTGTTCCCTTAGGGTGGTAGCTTAGCAACTGGGTGGGTGGGAGGAGCCAGCCGAGTGAAGGGTAGACTAGGAAGGTCGAGTTTGGTGAGGAGTCTGCCAGGAGGAGCAGAGGAGGAGGAGTAGTGAGAAGGAGTTGAAGCTAGAGAAAGAGATGAAGTGGAAGTGAAGGAGAAGGAAGGAGTTCTGCGGGAGGCAGAAGAGAGAGGAGAGTAGTGCTCTAGTCAGTCAGGAGCAAGAGAAGAAAGTGACGCTTCCTCGTGAAGACCCTGGGACTCAGAGGGTCCAGGTGACACCAAGTAGAGAAAAGAAGGGATTCCAGGGCCACAGATAGCTTTCAGGCTCGTGGCCTGTTCCACAATAAGAAGATTCGGTGGAGGGATCAAGCTGCACACAGGGGACGGTCCCTAGAAACTGGAGGAGGAAAAGTCATCTCCAAAAGTAAAAACCGAGGCCCAGGGAAAGCTGCAAGCTCCCCGGGCCACAGCCCACAGCACAACCTCTAGAAAGGGGGTAAATTACCGACAGGCAAGCCCCTGGCCCGGAGGCTGTAGTGGAGGCCGAGCCAGGTTCAGCCAACAAAGGCAAGGCTTAAGGAGACAGCTGAAGAAAGGATCACATAGAGGGGTGTACCGGCTTTTAAAACCCCCAGATCTACCCAGGATCGGCGGAGGTCCCTGACAGTGGGTCTCAGCAGTCCAGAGGCACCAGTGTGCACCTACCAGGAACTGTGAGTAAACAACTTGAAACTACACCCTTGGTGTTGCCTCTGTTATTTCATCTGCATAGACTTCCATCACTGCATAGACACTTACAAGCACCAACTGTGCCCCGGGGTACCGCTCCACCTGTGGGGAGCAGGACCATCCAAGCTGCCATTCCACCAGCCCCGGAGGCCCCATACAGCAGTGGCGGCTTAATAGCCGCAAACCACAGGTGGCGTCACGAATACAAACTTTAATCACCCCCACTGAAGCCATATTAATTGACCCCACCAGGGTACGGAGTCGGGCCCAGCCACCACTGATGTCCCCTGGACTAGTCCGGCCCGGCACCGGGTGTCCCATAGCCCTGGGGTGGGCGAGTCACACACGCTCAAAGAAATCATTTTATCAGCCCACAGGGGTATGATAACATGAAAAAAAGGACGACTAGTCTGGGGAACTAACATCCTTTTGACTAATCAAGGCCCTAATTAGAACAGGGACAGCAAGGTCTATGAGTCTTTTTTTAAAACATTCATATTAGTGAATAGCGCTATACAGGGCTGGTTAGGGAGGGAATGTGGGAAAACAGGTATCAATGCTGTTGGGTTGGAGGCATAGGGGACCTGATAAGTTCTCTTTAAATGTATAATATTGGGATTTTATGTGATATACCAACACTAAATAACAATTACTTGTGAAGTGTACAGGAAATTATGTAGGGTTCTCTAAATATTGGAAAAAAATATGAATCTGAAAATAGTGACATGCATTTGTATTCAGCCCCCCGTAGTCTTATACCCCTAAATAAAATTCTGAATGCCCAATTACCTCCTGAAGTCACCTAACTGGTAAATTGATTTCACCTATGTGTAATTTATTCTAATTATGCCTACAGCTGTTCTGTGAAGATCTCAGAGTTTGTTTGAGAACATTATGGATCAAACAGGATTATGACAACCAAGGAACACACCAGACAGGTCAGGTATAACGTTGTGGAGAAGAGTAAAGCAGGGTTAGGTTATAAAAAATAACCCAAGCTCTGAACATCACACAGAGTACTGTTCAAGCCACCATCCAAAACTGGAAGGAGTATGGCACAACTGCAAACCTACCAAGACACGGCCGTCCACGTAACCTGACATCCCAAGCAAGGAGGACACAAATTAGTGATGCAGCCTAGGTCATGGTCACTCTGGGGGAGCTGCAGAGATCACAACTCAGGGGGGAAAATCTGTGCACAGGACAACTATTAGTTGTATACTCCACAAATCTGGCTTTTATGGAAGAGTGGAAAGAAGAAATTAAATTTTGAAAGCAAGCCATAAGAAGTATTGTTCGCAGTTAGCAAAAAGCCTTGTAGGGGACACAGGGAGCATCTGGAAGAAGGTGCTCTGGTCAGATGAGACCAAAGTAGAACTTTTTAAGCTAAATGCAAAAAGTTATATGTGGTGGAAAACTAACTGTACATCACCCTAAAATTACCATCCCCACCGTCACACATGGTGGAGGCAGCATCATGCTGTGGGGAGGCTTCAGCAGGGACAGGGAAGTGGTCAGGGTTGATGGGAAGATGAATAGTGCTAATTACAGGGCAATCCTGGAGGAAAACATGTTAGAAGCTGCAAAAGACTTGAGACTGGGGTTTAGGTTTACCTTTGAGCAGGACAATGACCCTAAACATTCTGCCAGAGCTACAATGGAGGGTTTAGATCAGAGCATTTTCATCTGTGTGAATGGCCCAGTCACAGTCCAAACCTAAATCCCATTGAGAATCTATGGCAAAACTTGAAAACTGCTGTTCAAAAATGTCAGCAAAAGTTGGTAGAGACATACCCCAAAAGAGTTGCAGCACTAGTTGCAGCTAAAGGTGGTTCTACAAAGTATTGATTCAGGGGGGCTGAATACAAATGCACGTCACAATTTTTAGATTTATATTTTTAAAATATTTAAAAAAACATGTATCATTTCCTGTACACTTAAATCCCAATAAAATATATTTACGTTTGTGGTGTAATGTGAAAAAATGTGGAAAGTGTATGAATATTTTTTCAAGTTACTATATATATCTGTACACATATTTATGTGAAATTGAATACATGTGTATGTGTCCCTGTAAGTGTAGGTTTTCAAACAGATATGTCACCAAATTCCACCATGTACATTATTAAATCGTTCTCTTAGACCTGACCACACTGGTATACTTACTTTGAAAATCCATGTCAGAATTGCTGCAATATCCTGATACTAAAGGGTGCTTTACACGCTGCGACATCGCTGCCGATATATCGTCGGGGGTCACGTCGTTAGTGACACACATCCGGCGCCGTTAGCGACATCGCAGCGTGTGACACCAATGAGCGACGATCAACGAGCGCAAAAACGTGAAAAATCGTTGCTCGTTGACACATCGTTCATTTCCTTAATATCGTTGCTGCCGCAGGTACGATGTTGTTCGTCATTCCTTCGGCAGCACACAACGCTATGTGTGACACCGCGGGAGCGACGAACATCTCCTTACCTGAGTCCACCGGCAATGCGGAAGGAAGGAGGTGGGCGGCATGTTCCGGCTGCTCATCTCCGCCCCTCCGCTTCTATTGGACGGCTGCCGTGTGATGTCGCTGTGACGCCGCATGAACCACCCCCTTAGAAAGGAGGCGGATCGCCGGCCAGAGCGACGTCGCAGGGAAGGTAAGTCCGTGTGACGGGTGTTAGCGATGTTGTGCGCCACGGGCAGCGATTTGCCCGTGTCACACAACCGACGGGGGTGGGTACGCTCGCTAGCGATATCGGTACCGATATCGCAGCGTGTAAAGTACCCTTAAGAATAGCCTTTTATGAGCCTAGTTACAGAGTGTAAGAGCTCATGAGTCCAAGTGTATTCAGTTCCCTCCCACCCAGCCTGACTTACAGCTGCAGCTTGTTCTGAGCTGTGTGAGATCTCAACAGGGCGGAGGCACACTGAGGAGCTGTTAATCAGCAGAGATTGAGCGTAAACTAAAAAAGGATATTTCGGTCAATCTGATATGGATGTTTATATTAAGGTCATCATTCTGATATGTTCTAATTGATCTATTTAGTAATATATTTAGTTTGTATCATGATATTTTGGTGATAAATCTGCTTTAAGGCTCATTTCACAGCCCATTAGCCCCAGTGTAATATGTTCCTGAGCATGTGAGGGTGAATGTAGGAGTGTAGCCCCCACAATGCAGGAAACATAGCCCGTGATACTTCCTACTTGCCCCTTTCCTAATAATAATAACGCTTTTTTTCCCATGGCAAGAAACGGCTGGTTGTAATTCAGTCCCTGGTTAGTAAGAAACTCATTATTACCAAGAACTCCAAATCCCCTTGGATGGAGTACTTTTGTACATTAATAATTAATGTTAAGGAAAACCCCACCGAGGATCTGAAAATGTATATTTAGTATTTCATTATCACATTCCCGTTAACATCGTGTCCGCCAGGGATCCCCCAGAAAGATAGTTGCCACAGATGGATATAATGACCATTCATAGCTACATTGTCTGTTCCATTTTTGGCTTTTCTTTTGTCTTACGCTGCTCCAGTATACCAGACACACGTGAGCTAGCACACTATCGTGCCGGTGGTAGAATACCAAGTTATATGGTGTACCTTTGTGCTTTTAACCTTATGACCTCCTCTTTATTTACTTCCTGTTGTATTACTACTATTACTGCTACATCAAATGGTAAAAAGTGCAAAGGAACATTTTTAAAGGGGTGCTCCTGTCGCGGGCAGAGGGGTGGGAACGCCGCTCGCCTGGGAATCGCTGGCGCTCGGGTCCGGTGCTTCTGCTCCTCGGTGGCTCGAGCACGGGGCTGGACCCGGGGCTCGAGCAGCGCCTCCTCGCCCACGAGTGAAAAGGGGAGGTTTGTGGTGGGTATTTGGGGATGTTGGTCTTGACGCCACCCACGGGTTGTGGTGATGGTGGGCACCACCGCTGCTGGTGATGGGGAATCCAGGGAGCGATGGCGGAGAGCAGCTAAGGTGTTGACCCCTCCGTGGGTAGGGGCTGTTGGTTCCGGGGCCCCGGTTGGGGAGTAGGGAGGAGGTATAGGTGCAGGTGCGGGGAGGCAGCGTGGGCGCGGGTGCAACGTTGCGGTGCAGCGCGGTGCCGGATGGCACTGTTGTACTCACTCAGACACAGAAGGACAGAGTCTCTGGTAAACCAAATGGCTGGATGGACGGGGCCCACAGCCGGCTGCGGTGTTCTCACTCTCCCCGGATGGGTTGATGGTGGCTGTCGTTTTCCTGCACCTGTGTATGTGTATTTGACTCCTATGGCTTCCCACGGGTAGTCCGCTCCCCGGCGTGTACGTGTCGGGAGAGCCCGTTTGCCCACAGGCGCTGGCCCTTGGATCTCTGGCCCTTGGCAGTGGCACCTATCCGGACGGGTTGGGCTGTTGCCTTCTGACGGGACTTGGGTGGGAATGAACCCCTGAGGTCCAGACCGCAATCAGAGAATTTGACCTTTTCGGCAGCTCCTAGCCTAGTCGGGGTCTGAGTACCCTGCCTTGGTGCTTGACTTCAATCTGCTCCCCGGTTCGGTACCGGCGGGCCACCGCCCGACCCCGGTCCTACGGTTCCGCTGACCTCCACCAACTCCTGCAGACGGCCACCACTATCTGCCGACCTTGCTGATCGTGCCTGGGCTCCAACCCAGACACACAAAGTTTTTACTCCTCTCACTTCCACTCTCAACTCCTGAACTCAACTAACTACTTTTTCCCGCCTCCAGGCCTGTGAACTCCTCGGTGGGTGGGGTCAACCGCCTGGCTCCGCCCCACTTGGTGTGGACATCAAGCCTGGAGGGTGGCAACAAGCATTTTGTTTGACTGGTGTCACCTACCCAGGGGAAGGGTGTGTGTGTGTGTGGTGTTACTGTACTGTGACCCCTGGGGGTCCAGGGCGTCACACTCCACTACTAGGACAACCCCCTTCTCATTCTCTACGTTTGCTTACAAAATAAAAAAGCCTATACTCACCTCCTGTAATGGCGCTGTTCCAGCGGTGTTGGCATTCGCCTTCCCAGGGCTCATGTGAGGTTATTCCTCACCGCCGGCTTCCCTCTCCCCACCTTCAGAAGTAATTAACAGGAAGTAAGTGACCATCAGCACCCCTTACTTCCTGTTAATTACTTGTATGTCTGCAGGTGGGGAGAGGTGTGGAGGGGCTAACGGGAGCCATTGTAGTCACAGTAGAGGCTTCTTGGCCGCAGTGCAGCCCGATATTAACACCTCGCGCCCCAGTCGCCTCTCCAGTGCAGTAGAGCAATAAGAGTCCATTCACCTAGAGACACATTGACACAGACACTTGCCGGTTTCTTTTTGTCACCAAAACGTTACACACAAATCTTCATGCCGTATGTGGGCACAACATTTACCTTGATAGAGTTTTCCATGGCAACGTTTACTATATGCACTTTACAGGCCGACCGTTTCCCTGGTACTTGGGTCTCCTTGAAGCCCCTGATCTCCTCTAGGACGTCATTGTACATTAGAAGGTCCAAAAAGTCCTCTTAGCATACTTTGTCCAGTGAAGGAGTCTTTTACGACAACACTCCTCTGCTCTCACGTTTGGTTCCCACCCTCTCTTTAGGGTCACACTAACCGTCTGTCTTATGAAGGGGTTCTTCGGGTATCTTTCCAGGAAAACGGACGCCATTTAGGATGCATGGACTTAACCCTCTCCTAGGGATGCAGTTACAGTCAGTCCTTACCACGCTAGGATCCTGCGTATCTGGGGTCCAAGTTTGACGCAAATTGTTTTCAATGGGCTTCTTGCCAGCTTGGGCCTACTGCAGCAGCAGCAGCTACTTATTTTTTTCTCCTCACTGGGGACTCTCCTCCCCACTTCCTAGTTACTAACTTTTTACTAACTACACCCCTCCCTACAATTAACCTTTTTCTACCCAGCAGGTACCAGGGACGCGATGACTACTATATGGCCATCTAGTGGCTGTACCAAATATAACACAGTTGTTTGTTAAAGATAACACAATACATATTCTTAAGGCTGCTTTACACGCTGAAACATCGCTAACGATATATCGTCGGGGTCACGTCGTTGGTGACGCACATCCGGCGCCAATAGCGACATCGCAGTATGTGACACCAATGAGCGACGATCAATGAGCGCAAAAACGTGAAAAATCGTTGCTCGTTGACACATTGTTCATTTCCTTAATATCGTTGCTGTTGCAGGTACGATGTTGTTCGACGTTCCTGCGGCAGCACACATCGCTATGTGTGACACTGCAGGAACGACGAACATCTCCTTACCTGCGTTCACGGGCAATGAGGAAGGAAGAAGGTGGGCGGGATGTTACGTCCCGCTCATCTCCGCCCCTCCGCTTCTATTGGACAGCTGCCGTGTGATGTCGCTGTGACGCAGCACGAACCGCTCCCTTAGAAAGGAGGCGGATCGCCAGCCAGAGCGACGTCGCAGGGAAGGTAAGTCCGTGTGACGGGGGTAAGCGATGTTGTGCGCCATGGACAGCAATTTGCCCGTGTCGCACAACTGACGGGGGCGGGTACGCTCGCTAGCGATATCAGTACTGATATCGCAGCGTGTAAAGTACCCTTTATGGTGTTGGCAGAGTCCTAGACCCCCTTACATCGGGAAGCCGGCGGTGAGGTAATAAGCTCATGAGCCCTGGGAACGTGAGTGCGTTACACTGCTGGAACAATGCCGTCACAGGAGGAGAGTTTTTATTTTAATAAGGAGAAACATGAGAAATGAGAAGGGTGGTTTTCCGAGTAGAGGACAACCCCTTTAAATGGAACCAATCATCATTCATATATAAAGGAAAACCAGTGCTATACTGGCGCTAGGATGCTGAATGTAACCATACCCTTTGTTCAGAAATTGGATGTTTTATTTCAGAAATATGTACAAGTAAAGTTCCAACAATGCACTGCTATTTGATTGACAGGTGCAACAGGGGCGGGAATATGTGGGTCGGGTCTTGCTATCTATTCTTACCCCTGTCTGCTGCCTGTCCTTCCTCTCCCTCTCTCCTTCATAGATGTCAATTCCGATGCGTGCGCAGTAGCATTTGTAAGTATGGCAGAAAACTCTTCACTAAGATGGCATTGAGTCAGCGCCTGCGCATAGCGCTATCTCCAGCGCCATCTGTGTGAACACTGTCTTCCTGCATTTGTTGTCCATTCTCCTCTGAAGCATGCGGCTCGTGTTCTTCTGGGTTCAATCTGTGGTGAGCTGATTTTGGGGGTGGTCTCCGCTTCTGTTGTGACCGCACACGCTATGGCATCACAGCAAGAGCAGAGGATACGACAGTCCAATGCAGGAAGACTGAGTCCCTTGGAAGCGAGCTTATGCCGCGCATGCTTGCTCTCTTATAGGTTCAGCGCACCTATTACTGGAAATGCTTCTCAGCCTATGGCTGGGAGGCACTAGGTACTTAATGTCTTCTCCCACTTGGGGAGGTGCCTGAGCAACATTGTCAGTTAGTCAGCTTATGCCCGTTTAGTTAGCCAGTTGTCAGGTCCTGTTGTTCACAGTCAATTCCTGTCACCTGGTCCCTGCTGTACCCTCCTGGCCAGTCCGTCTAGCCGTCCAGTCTACCTCAGCCATCCTTGCTGCCCCTGTCCGCACTAGTGAATCTGCCAGTTTGTCCTGCTGTACTGTCTGTCTCAGCTGTCCCGGTTGCAAGTACTAGCACTAGAGACTCTGTCCGTTCCTGAGCCTGTCCCTGTCCTGAAGAGGTCAGCTGCCATAGTACCAAATTATGCCCTGGGAGTGGTACCTAGTGCTTAGTCAAGCCCCGGTCACACCTGGGTTAGCCTGGTTCTCCCCTCTGGTCCAATGAGTTCACTCCAGTTTGACGCCTCATTACCGGCAAGCATTACAAAAAATTTGGGAAAAATTTGACAAAGCCGACAAATTCGAATTCTGACAAACACCTTGGTTTTTGCTATTCTTTCAGCGGTTTTACAGCGATTTCACTGCTTTTTTTTTACCCAAACAATTCAATGAGGAGATGCAAATGCGCGGAAAAAAAAAAGTGGCAAAACCACAGGTTATTTCCTGGCAAAACCTAAGGTTTTGCTGCAGAAAAAGCCTGAGCAAAAACGCCCTGTGTGAACATAGCCTAACACTGACACATCCACATACACACAGACAAACACAGACTCAGACACGCATACAGAGTACAGGCTTCTCTAACACATTCATTTACATTGATAATACCATACTATTTCCAAAAACTTTACACCATGACATAAACCAGTCAAAGCAAACATTTGGATTTTATGCTCTTAATAGAAAACCTTGCCCGATTTGCCCTGCCTACCCCAAAATCTAAGGTACCCCCCCTAAATAAAAGTAAAAGGCCACATGCAGCTATAATATAATGGACAGAGCAGATGGTCTAATGGTTCTTTTCTGCCAGCCTGTTCTGTTTCTGTATATTATAGTGATTTCTCTCTCTTCCGTCTGCTAAGTCTTGTATAATAGGCTTTCTACTGAATACAGCTCATGCCGTGCCAAACCTTGGATTACTTTCCGCAGGATTTTATTTTTTAATCTATGCATTACTTCCATTTTTTACTCTGCCTCAATTACTGCACTTTTTTTTTTTGTTATCCATTAAGAGTTTTAATATAATGTATCCAGATATATATATATATATATATATATATATATATATATATATATATAAACCCTAATAATAGCCATATTACGGGTTTATTAATATAATATATTTACCGTATGTTTAATATTTCATAAATTATTATCAATGATATATGGCTGGGCACATTTCATTAAAGCGGTCACTTCTGTCTGGTAACATAGGGCCCCGCGTTTCGGGGTGTGAAGCATGAATTTCATTGGAGAAAATTGAGAAAATGTTCTTTTAACGAGGTGTACAGTAATCCATGCAAACAGGGGAGCCGGCGGTGCTTTGATCTGGGTTTTTGTAAAACGCACCACACCACAGGCGGCACACATGGCGGTATGGGGACAAACACCATTGAAAAGGACAATTTCATAGCAGGTTGGAGCATGAACGTAAGGTAGTGGTGGAGCATAAAAAGTAGATGCCATACTCCAAACCACTCCATCATATCCAAAAGTTTGTTTCCTTAAAATATATTAAAATGTAAGTAAACTGTTGTAATTTTTTTGGTATCTTGGAGTCCCTGGAACAACTTGTAGATCAGATCGATAGGTGTCCTGGTTAGAGATGAGCGGATCTGTGGAAGTCCGGTTTGGCGGGTTCAGCCGGACTTTAGATAGAGTTTGATTTGGGACCCGAACTTGACCTGAACCCCAATGGAAGTCACTAATTGGGCAGTTCAGGTCTCCGTCCACATGCAGCCAGCCATAAACAGATCACTTCCGGGTGCAGGTGGGCAGGGTTTTACCATTTTTTTTGGGTGCACACTACGTCTGATCACGCTTTTATTACCCCCAGTGCGAGCCATTCAAACACTGCAAGCAGCTCACACTGGGCTGAGCACTAAGTGTACCCGAGCACAGCGATGCTCTATCGATTTGTTTGTGTCATGACTGTCATGGGCGTCTCTCTGTGTTTGGAGACTAGTAGCAGATTGAGGACTGGAGCCCCTTCTCTCTATCTGGGACTATGCATTTAAGTGTTGTTTTGTTTCCTTTGGAGCTAAAGTAGTTTTCATGATAGCAGCTTTCCTGCAGTTAAGGTCAGCTGTCTCTGCAGCCACACCCCCTTGTGTTTAAATAGCTAGATCTCCCAGCAAGTCTTGCTGACTATTCTAACCATTTGTATGCAAGCCGCCCTGGTGGAAGGAGCTGCTGTGGATTCTCCTGAAGTCATATGCTCACCATTTTGGTTGTTTACCCTCTGCTGTCTCTCTTGCCTTCTTGTCTTATTAGTGCAGCGGTGGGTCTAGTGAACCTCACCTGCCTCTCACTAGTCAGGGCATCTATAGGGTTTCCCAAGGACTCAGGGTGCTGTTCGGCGACATTTGGGGAGTCTGTATAGGGACTAGCTAGGAGAGTAGGGAAAGCTACAGGCGAGGATAGGAGGTGTCCATCTACCCTCTCACTAGTGCCTAGGGCCCACCATTGTTATCGTTTCTTTGGTGTCCCCCTTGTTTGTGGTGTTTCTGAAGTGTGTTTTTCGTTGTGATTCAGACTTCAGTTGGTCTGAACGCGCCCGCCACGCTAGTTGCATTACAGTTTGCATATGTAAACTCCGAACCCAAACTCTTTTTTTTTTTTTAAGTCTGTGTTTGGTTCAAACACCAAACCTCGGGTTTGCTCATCTCTAGTCCTGGTCCTCACAAATAGAAAGTTGTAATCCTCCACCACAGAAAAAAGGTAAAAAACCTTATTTTTCATCTCTAAAAAATGCATGGGGAAAGAAACCACATATGGCTTACGCTTGTTGGATGCCTCAGATTCCTTAGTCCTTTGAAGACTAGGAACTAGAAATGCGTGAATTTGAAAAGTAAATTTTGGTGTTCGTACTGAGCATGGACTTTATAAAAAAAATACAGTGCTCGAATTCGGAGTCGGGTGCTTTACGTATGCTGACCAGTCAATTGAGCATCTCTGTGCTTGTATACAGTAGTTGCTCAGCCTAGTGTGAATCGTTTGCAGTGTGTGTTAACGGCTCGCACTGGGGGTGCCAAGAGCGTTATCGGATGTAGTGTTTACCAAAAAATTTTGTTAAACGTCCACCCATCCTCCCCCGGCAGTGATCTATTTATGGCTGCCTGCAGGTGGGCGGAGACCCTAACTGCCTAATCACCGACTTCCATTAGGGTTTAGGTCAAGTCCGGATCGAGATCCGAACTTTATCTAAAGTCCAGCAGAACCCAGCGAACCCGAATTTCATCGGGTCTGCTCATCTCTACTATGGACTTTTAAGAATCTGAAACGCATCAGCCAGTCATATGTGCAATGATTAAGGACGTTGTGTCAGAAACTAAATTGTTATTCCACATTTGGATTTTTAATGGATCTTCAATAAAGATGTTTTTAAGGACTCCTTTGCTGGATTTCTATATATTTTTTTAATTCCATAGTTTACTGCTCTTTGCCTACATTGCCGGCTGCCTATGCAATCTATCAGAGGTAGTCGGTTTCACAGGCAAAAAGTATAGGGCTTACAAGCTGTTTCCTATATATATATAGCTTGTAAGTGCTGCTCTGAAGTTAGTGAATTTATTGGATCAAGCCATGTTTAGTGGTCATGGGCTTCTCCAGTGCCATGGTGGCTCATCCATGCTGCTATCAATAATTGCCAATGAACTTCTGAGCTAAAATTTTGAACGTAAGGCCGGAGTCACACTTGCGAGTGCCTCGCGTGTAACTCGCGCAAATCTCTCATTGAATCACCCATCATGGACTCACACTCTCCGGACAGGATCGTCTCAGCTGCATAGCGATACATGCAACCGACCCGCTCCTGTCAGGAGAGTGTGAGTCTGTGCCGGGTGATTCAATGAGAGACTTGCGCGAGTTACACGCGAGGCACTCGCAAGTGTGACTCCGGCCCTAAAGGCGGCATCACACGCTACGATATATTGGGTGATATGTCGTCGGGGTCACGGATTCCGTGCCGCACATCCGGCATCGTTCGCGACGTCTTTGCGTGTGACACCTACAAGCGACTCTGAACGATCGCAAATAGGATGAAAATCGTGGATCGTTTACACGTCGTTAATTTTTAAAAAATTGTTTGCTTTTGGGGATGCAGCTGACATATTGCTCTGTTTCACACCCTGCCAACGACGAACAACATTCAAACGACCGCCTGGGTCAAACAATTGATCGTCGATCGCTGATGCGTCGTTTTTGAGATCGTTACATGTGACAGCAAATAAACGACCTATGAGTGATCTCGGCAAATCGTAAATACGATCTGGGCCTGTCTCGTCGCTCATGAGATTCGCCCGATATATCGTCCCGTGTGATGCCGCCTTTACCCTTTAAATTGCAATTAAAGTTATAAGGATCCATTTTTAAAAAATAAGCTGATCACAGCGTGTCTTCTATTTGCTGTAACCTGTAGGGGAACTCAGCAGTAACTGAATAATTCCCCTGCGGCACCTCCAAAGGAGGAATGAAGTATTACATGACCCTATGATAATTAATGGGTTATCTGTGTGGTTTGCAGACATGCAGGGACCTCCAGAAAGAAGCACATGTTGTAGGCGCACTCCACTAATAATAGTTGATGGTTGTCCAAATTTTCTGAATCTGACAATCAGTTTTATGACATCAGTCTTAGTTATCTTTGAGACGGCCATAATGCTGCCACACTTCAGCTCTCGTATTTTGACCCAGTCTCATTGCTGGCCATAAAACTGACAGTAGGGCTGGGACTTCCAGCAGTAAAATGGATAGTAAAATGTGCATACATTATGTCTGTCTGAATGAGTATTTAATACTGTACTATATGGGTCAGGGCTGACAGATTAGCATTTTTTAAAATTTTGTGCATGAAAATAGTGACAATGCACTGTTCGCTTCATCTTTTTTCACTTGTCATTATGACAATGTTACATTAGATTGAGGCTGGCTATGGACAGCACATCATCAATTAAGTGCAAACACCGTTAGGCGAGAAGCCATAGAGAGAGTCCGATCAGACATGGCATGATATATTTTCTAGGGAAAAAAAATACAGAAAAATGAAGACACGTGCGTTTTACGCGTTTCGAGGCAGGAATGCCTCCATCATGATTAAGAAGCATTCCTGCCTTGAAATGAATAAACCGCATATATCTCCTTTTTTCTGTACCAATTTTTAATCGTAGAATCAGGTCTCAAGTATGTTAGTGTCGCGGGCGGAGGAGGGGACGCCGCGCTCTCCCACTGCTCGGGTCCGGCTGCCGCTGCGGCTGCTGCGGCCTGCTGCTGCTGCTCGGTGGCTCGAGAGATGGGCCGGATCCCGGGGACTCGAGCGGCGCTCCTCGCCCGTGAGTGAAAGGGGATTGGGATTTGGGATAGTTTATTGTCCGTGACGCCACCCACGGTTGTGGTGATTTGTTGACACCACCGCTGCTCTGTATGGGGATCCCGGGGACTGAGGACAGGGAGCAGCAAAGTTGTTGGTTCTCCCCTCCGTGGGTAGGGGGTTGTTGTCCCGGGGCCCAGTGATGAGGTGCGTGATGCAGGGCTTGGTGGGGTGCAGGGACGCGGGGGCAGCGCTGTGCCTTGCGGCACTGTGGTACTCACTCAGCCTGAGACGATGACACAATTCTCGGTAAAACACACGGCTGGAAAGACAGTTCCCACGGACGGCTGCACTTGCTTTTCCCCAGTAGTTGACGGTGACGGTCCCTTTTCCTGCACCTAAGATGATGATGGTTGCGATGGGTTCCCACCGGTAACCCGCTCCCCGGCTTGGATGTGGGCCGGAGGAGCCCTACTTTGCCCGCAGGCGCTGGCCCTGAGAAACTGGTGCCCTGGCGGTGGCGGTGTCTCTCTCCAACGGTTGGACTGTTGTCTTCAATCGGGACTTGGTTGTTGGGAGACCCAGAGGTCCCCTTCACTAACGGATTTGGCAAATTCACGGCGACTCCTAGCCTTGCCGGGATCCGAAAGGCCCCTGCCAATGGTGCTGACTGCTCTTCGTATACCGCTCCGGTACCGCCGGGCCACCACCCGTCCGCGGTCCTTCCAGCAACCTCCAAGCAGTCTCCCCTGCAGACAGTCACCGCCGTCTGCTGACCTTGCTGTCTCAGCCCGGGGCACACACCCGGACCAACTTCAGGCTTGCTTAACTGTTCCTTTTCTGTCACTACTCTCACTTAGTCTTCCACTTTAACTCCTCTCTCAAGCTCCTCTACCACTTCCTTCTACTTCACTCCCCTAGCTTGATCTCTTCACTCCTTCACTTCCCTAGCTTAACTGCCTGGTTTTCCCGCCTCCAGGGCTGTGAACTCCTCGGTGGGCAGAGCCAACCGCCTGGCCCACCCCCTGGTGTGGACATCAGCCCCTGAAGGAAGGCAACAAGGATTTTAGGTTAGCCTTGGTGTTCCTAACTGGGGTGTAGGGTGTGGTGGTGTTATGACCTGTGACCCCTGGCTTGCCCAGGGCGTCACATTAGACTTATTGGATCCCTTGGTTTTTTTTCCCTGGAGCCTTTGGAGCTTTCTCAGGGAAGTGACAGAGAGTGTGGCAGCTGATCCCCAGGACAGGAGACAGACTCAGAAGTAGACAGGTAGGGTGACGAGGCAGGCAAGTATGGACAGTAATGGTGGGCATGGCAGGGATACAAAGGTATAGGAAGCAGGTACTGGAGACGGACACAGGGATAATAAGACAGAAGCTCAGGACCTGGCAATTGGTTAGGTAGCAGACTGCTGAGACCCCAGCACCGCATCAAATCTCCCATGCCCGAACAAAACACACAAATGTAGTAAACCAAATAAACTTTATTGGAGAGATAACCAAATATGTACAAACTCTCATCTTTTGTTGGGTTGGGGTCGGTCACAGGTTTTGAAATAACAGGTGTAATTAACCAACCGAATATACCATGTCAACGAGGCGTAATGCCAGGCCGGACTCCCAGCGCAATCAACTTTCGCTTAACATCCACCATTTTCGACCACTGACCTAAACAATATAACATACGACAAAAGGGGAGGGAGGGTGTGCAAGCAGCGCAAGTGTGTCCGGGTGTCCAGAAGCACAGCAGCGTCCGGGTCTCAGGCTGAGGAGAGACCGAAACCAGGAAGTAGGGGGATTATATAGGGAAAAACAGTAGGAGGGAAAACAGTGGGATTGGACAAACACAAGGGGGCGGATTCGGGCATGGGAGATGGATTTAACCCCTTATATACGGGGCTCAGCAGTCAGGGTGCATTCAGTGTAGCCCCACTGACATGCCCTACAGACTGCTGAGACCCCACCACCGCATCAAATCTCCCATGCCCGAACAAAACACACAAATGTAGTAAACCAAATAAACTTTATTGGAGAGATAACCAAATATGTACAAACTCTCATCTTTTGTTGGGTTGGGGTCGGTCACAGCTTTTGAAATAACAGGTGTAATTAACCAACCGAATATACCATGTCAACGAGGCGTAATGCCAGGCCGGACTCCCAGCGCAATCAACTTTCGCTTAACATCCACCATTTTCGACCACTGACCTAAACAATATAACATACGACAAAAGGGGAGGGAGGGTGTGCAAGCAGCGCAAGTGTGTCCGGGTGTCCAGCAGCACAGCAGCGTCCGGGTCTCAGGCTGAGGAGAGACCGAAACCAGGAAGTAGGGGGATTATATAGGGAAAAACAGTAGGAGGGAAAACAGTGGGATTGGACAAACACAAGGGGGCGGATTCGGGCATGGGAGATGGATTTAACCCCTTATATACGGGGCTCAGAAGTCAGGGTGCATTCAGTGTAGCCCCACTGACATGCCCTACAGACTGCTGAGACCCCACCACCGCATCAAATCTCCCATGCCCGAACAAAACACACAAATGTAGTAAACCAAATAAACTTTATTGGAGAGATAACCAAATATGTACAAACTCTCATCTTTTGTTGGGTTGGGGTCGGTCACAGCTTTTGAAATAACAGGTGTAATTAACCAACCGAATATACCATGTCAACGAGGCGTAATGCCAGGCCGGACTCCCGGCGCAATCAGCCTTCGCTTAACATCCACCATTTTCGACCACTGACCGCCACGGAGGAGCAAATGTCGCAAGACTGTGCTCCGACCCCCACCCATGAAAGATAGGGCCTGCACAACCCCGTCCTGAGAGCCCGATAAAATATACTGGAGGCTTCGTCCATTGCACCGCTCTCTGACCAACCCAAAAATATAAGAATGGCCCCACCGCCACACCACCAGCCTAGTACCGCCGCAAGCCTGCCACGTGTCAAGAGCTGCGAAGCTCACACCAGGAAGGGGGTCAAATGTTGACAATCAAGTCCCACATACTGACTGGACAGGCAACTGTCAGACCAGGACAAAATACCCTTGTTCCGGAGAACATGACCCGAAACAAAGGGGGGGGACCAAATGTGTACATGAGACGGCAAAACTGGGCCGACAAGAGAAAATCATCCAAGAAAGGGATTGACAAAACAACTCAGCAAATGATGGCAAACGGGTGAACTTGAAAAATACGAAAAAATAGACTCAATGTCAGAAAAAAGAACCCAGGATCCTGCCAATTGACGATTCAACGTCTAGCTTCTGAAGCAACACGGTGAAAATCAGAATCCGCTTAAGGATTGGAACAAACGAGGGTTCCCTAGTAAAGATAAAGGGTGAAAAATAAAAACAAAAGTGAAGCCAAAATACCGCTGAGCAGCTGCCCCTTTATTGGGGTACCGGTCGAGCCATGGCCCCATCACAAGAACGCTCACTGGCGTCCTTATCTGGCATGTTGAGCAGTTTTGCTGGCAATTTTGCAGATGGTCGGGTCACTGGGCTGCTGCGTGTGGTCCACCACAAGCGAAGCACTCGTGCTTAAATTTACAAAGGCCAAAGAAGCGGCAGTGGCCTTCATTGAATAACCAACACGTGCCAGGTCTACGAACGGCCACTGGGCCGGAGCCAGCAGAGGTGCTAGGAGGCGCAGAATGAAAGGGGTTATAATCCTTCTGGGCCAGCATTAAACACAGCCAGGTGTCCGTGGCTTTTACTCCCCACCCCAACTGGGGTTGGAGGGCCAAACGACGATGAAAATCCTCGTCGTAGCGTCACCAGGCTGATCCCCCATGAGCTTTGTAAGAATTATATATGGTATCGAGATATACAAACATCTCGGAACAGCGCTCAGGGTGCTTTTGTCCCATGACACATCCCATAACAAAAAATGCCTGAAGCCAGTTGTTAAAGGACTTAGCCACTTTGGGCGTCCTCTCAAAAGGATGATCAGATGAGCGCCACTCCTTATCAATTGTATGTTGATCGGTCGAAACTAAAGACCATATATCAACATAATTGTTCGCCCAAATTTTTCGGACGGTCTCCTCAGTCAAGTGGGATCCCAAAGGGGTAACACCGCAAAAGAAAGCGTCCCTGTGAATATCGTCGAGAGGCGGGGGGTTAGATTGTATAGGAGGGTGACCGGAAGATGAAGGGACAACTAGTATATTCCCCCCGCCGCAGGCTGCAAATTATCTAAAAGTGTTTTAATAGCCGCTGCCATACCCGCACTATCCCCCCACACCCACGAGTATCGATACTCACCAGTATCCGGAAGGGGAGCCACAGAAGGCTCCTGTACAGGATCAACAAATTCCACAGGCTGCCAACGTGCTGAGGGAATAACCGTCTCCCTCTGAGAAGGTTGGTAACGACGGAGGTGATGCCCATGGGGCACGACTGAGGAATCCGGTGTAGTGGAAGGAGAACGCCACCTCGATGAATGAGAATGGCGCTCCTCCGAGAGGATCGGGAACAACTGGCGAAATGGCAGCTACGTCTGCCACGAGATCCAGCAGAGCGTCTGTGTCGGTGAGGGGTGCGAGGGGGTGATGCTGAGGAAAGCGAGGAGGAGCGGTTACCGTGCCCACAGTGGCTACGACCGCGGGCCGGTGTTCCAGCACCCACCTGCGGTGGACCAGCAAGATATGGGGGTTGAAAAACTGGGGCAGGTGCACCTGGGGCAGATGGGGCTTGTGGGGGGGGGGTCAGACACTGCAGGGTGCACACCTGCAGCCTCCTGCAGTAATGGTGGCAAGGCCAGCAGTGGGGGTTGTGAAAGGGGGGTAGCAGGGCTTATTAATGCTCTAGCAGCCAGGGGTGCATCATGTTGAAGAGACTGGGGGTGAGGGGCTGCACCATGTCTGCAGACTCTTCTATAGACGAGGAGCCGCAGACATGGTGTCTCTGCATTATAAGTGGTGATGGAGGAGGTATAATTGGTGGTTCGGGGAGGCAGGGGTTAACTACTGCCGACCGTGGGCCCACGCTGCCGGAGGGACAGAGTCGGCGTGTGGCAGCCGCAGTCAGGAGCTGGGAAGAAGTGGGCGGGGCCAGTCGCGAGGCGTGCGCAGTTGTCAGTGCAGGACTCAGGCGATCTGGCGGACGGGTTCGCCGTGCAGACTGCCTGCCGCCGGGAATCACCGCCTGAGCCTCAGGAGGGATGGTACGCAGCTCAGCCAAAAAGGTGGCAAGCATATGCGTCCCCTTCCCTCCTGATTCTGTCCCTAATGGCAGCAGCCACGTTATCGGTCATCTCTCACCAGCAGCGCAAGTGTGTCCGGGTGTCCAGCAGCACAGCAGCATCCGGGTCTCAGGCTGAGGAGAGACCGAAACCAGGAAGTAGGGGGATTATATAGGGAAAAACAGTAGGAGGGAAAACAGTGGGATTGGACAAACACAAGGGGGCGGATTCGGGCATGGGAGATGGATTTAACCCCTTATATACGGGGCTCAGCAGTCAGGGTGCATTCAGTGTAGCCCCACTGACATGCCCTACAGACTCGAGACTGACTGATTAACTAGAGGCATTGCTCAGACACCTCCCCTAATGGGAGGATGCCTTAAATACACAGTGCCTCTCAGCCATAGGCTTTAAGAGGAAAGCTGGTGTGCACGCGTGCATCTTAGATGCACTCCCGGGAACCCTGTTCGGCATGCACAGGGTCCAGGAGGGGAAGGAAGCAGCAGCACATGTGGACAGCCGGGGGAGTGTGGGGGAGGATGCGACCTGGCCAGGGCAGTGAGTAAGTTGACGTCTCTGCAGAGATGCAGGCTCTACATCATCATCAATATGAGATGGTGTTCCATCACCTGATCATGTTGTTTTGGTTGTGACGATGTGTCCCTCCCCAACCCCCGACCTTTATTCATGTACTCTATGCCATATAGGGTCATGTAGGTTGCTTGGCTGTCTTTGTTCTTTGGTTGTAACATTATATCCCCCCAGCCTGTACCATATTGTAATCAGGCTTCAGCAGTAGCTATTGTCCTGTATGTACTGCTTCTGGTGGGAGATTGTTTGTTTTTTTCAGCATGATGCTCCTCCAATCCACAACTTGTTAGACAGAATAGAGCCAGAATGTCTAGAATCCTTTCATGTATCAAATGTCCAGGGGAGGTGTGCTCTTCTGCCCACCTAAGGGGCTGATCCCAGGAGAGGAGAATAATGAGATCCATGTTAATCAGTTAGTTGGATCTCGGCTGGAGAAAGACTAGGATCTATAGCTGAGGCTTGATCCTAGTGCCTGTGTATGGACTGTTAGAGATTGGAGATCAGTGGCCACGTGGGATTGTGTTTTGTTGTTCACCCTGTTGGACTCAAGGAACTCATATAAGGACCATTGCCATATTTTCCCTGGCGTCGGAATACTGGGAGGTACCCCCGGATCTGTTGTTTAGTTGTGGACTCCTTACAGACTTTAAGGATTTATATTCATGTTTGGTGCTTTTTCTTTATGGTTCCAATAAAGCCATTTGGATTGCTCCTCGGCTTGGTGTTCCTTTACTGGTCTGTCGCATACCCCGTCACAGTGTTCCATCACCTGATCATGTTGTTTTTGCAGGACATGTGGCTGTCGAAAGTAAACTGTGCAAAGCTGGAACAGCACAGCTCTGTACATTGTGTACTGATCATTCTTGGATACTGCATCTTAGTCCCCATCTTCCTTAATTGTAACTAAGCTACAGCACCCAAGAACAAACACTACACCGTGTACGGAGCTGTGCTGTTCCAGCACTGTATACTGTTTACTTCCTGCCACATCAGACGCTGTTAGTAGCTGACTGGTGGAGGTTATGGATGCCAGACCCTACCAGGCTGATATTGATGACCTTTCCAAGGATAAGGTCATCAATATCTAGGTTTTGGACTACTCCTTTAATATCAGACTGGTGAGGGTCCAACATGCGGCAATACTACTGATCATCTGATAGAAGGGGCTGCTCTGTGCTTTTGGTAGTGACTATGCCGTACATTCAAGGTCAGTGGTGCTGATGCAAACCGCTGAATACTATACTTGTCTGCCTCTGGAAAGGGCCCAGTCAGACATATGCTTTTTGCATACAAGTTCTATATAATTTTTCACAGATATACAGTAACTCGTACCTTGTATAGTCAATGGGGCTGTTCACATATTCGAATATTTTTGAAGGACCGAGTAGTCTGTGCAAAGCCATGAAGACATGTCTGATATTTATCCCAGTGTCGGATCAAAATTGTCAATGCAAGTCAATGGCTCTTTGAAATTGTACCGCACTGGGAAGCCTGCTAGACAGGAGTAGGTAGAGAAACGTTTTGTTTGTTTCTCATCTGAGAGTAACTCAGACCAAACTCAGATGAAACTCTGATGAAACTAGGACCGTTTTTTCTCATATGTGAAAAACACAAACGTCTGAATGAGCCCAAAGTCGTATAAACTTTTAATGGAGCTGAAGACTTGTTTAACTGCTCTATTCAAACTGCCATAAGGAGGAACAGGACTCAGGATGCCCAGTCTATTGACCAGTATGGGTACCATCCGATAGGTGATAAATATCATGTGGGGGGCGAGAAACATCATTTGTGGATGAAAAGGAGGGTCAAACTGTCCCATTAAAAGAGTTAAAGATCCTCCATTGGGCACAAGTTCTCATATGACATTGGACATTAGCGACAACAAGGCTGATGAGGTTCAGCAGGGTTTATGCTACAATTATGGCTGAGCCTGTTTTCCCTCCAGTCACAACTGAAGACAGTCAAGACCAACTCTTATTTAATGATATTATATATTCAATAGGGATGAGCAATCCCAAATGGTAAAGTTCAGGGTTCATGCCGGCACCTGGTGTGCATAGCTCGAACTCAAATGCAACCTTTTTAAAAAAAAAAGTCAGTGTCTGAGTTTGGAATTCAGGTGCTGTTCGTACGAGTATGCTAATAAGGTTTGTGGAAAGGCTGCAGCACAGCCAATCAACAAACTTTTCGGCATGGGGAAGATGCCTGTATGCTGCTGTGAACAATAAATAAAAAATGTATGTGGGTCTCCCCTTATTTTTGATAACTAGCACAGGCAGAGCAGACAGCTGCGGGCTGCAGACTTCAGCTGTCTGTTTTGGCTTGGCTGGCCATCACAAATAAAGGGATCCCACGCTGATTTTGTTAATTGATTATTTAAATAATTTAAAAAATTGGCGTGGGGTCCCCTCTATTTTTGATAACCAGCTAAAATAAAGCAGGCAGCTGGTATTATCAGGCTGGGAAGAGCCAAATAACTATGGGCCTTCCCAGCCTGATAATGCTAGCCCCCAGCTGCCTGCTTTACTTTGGCTGGTCATCAAAAATAGGGGGTATCCCACTCGTTTTTTTGTTGTTTTTTTTTTAAATTATTTAACCCCAGAACGCATACCTGGAGCCTCGCAGGCCTGCTAGGTTACTTGTTTTCTATGGTAGATTTCTACGATTAAACGTTTTAGGGTTAAATAAATAATTTAAAACAACAGGGTGGGATACCCTCTATTTTTGATGACCAGCCAAAGTAAAACAGACTACTGAGGGATACAGCCTGCAGCTGTCTGCTTTACCTGTGCTGGTTAATAATAGAGCCCATGTCATTTTTATTTATTCTCTATCCACATTTGATGGAAGGGCAATGGCCGCATTTTGCCTCCTTTTTGCAGCCCCCTAATCCTTATTCTGACAATTTTATAGTCATTTTACAGCACCAAGTTTGGGTCCCCATAGACTTATAAGGGATTCAGGGTCTGGTGTAAAGTCCAAGTCTCGAACTGAACTTAACTAAAGCCCGGCCAAACCCAGCTAGCTCGAACTTCGTCAGCTCATCCCTATTAGTCAACCTTTGGATTGTCCACACAACAGTGTCTGGCTGGGGATCCCCATTTCTAAAAGAAAGAAAACCTTAATGGCAATCACAGCTAAAAAACAATTCTTGATTGCATAATATCTCCTCACGTAAGAAGACGGTCTACTGCTGACAATATGCAAACTGTGCGTATTAATGATCATACATCCATCCCCATTTAGTTTGCATTGGGCTGTGTATATGAGTCTTTTTTTTATGGGACGTTTTATCATCGATCGGCACTCATTATGAGCAGAAATTTGCTCGTGTGACAAGATCTGAAGGATATGTGCAGATGATGTCTTTTAAACTAGTGCTCAATGGATGAGTTGTTCAAGCTGAAGGTTCTTCAAGAAACGCCAACATTTTTTTCAACCTAAAGTATAGTTTGCAGCATCTTGTTTGGTCGTTTCTTGCTTCGTCTTTACCGCCAGCATTTTTGGTAACTTCTACTGTATGTTTTGCTCAGAACCCTGTTTACTCGGCATACTGATTTACGGCACACTACTTAAGGCCCATTTCTCGTCTTATTGTGGTGTAGCTTCTTGGTATAACGTGCCGGTCATTTGTTTAGGACAATATTTCTGCCAACGTAATTATAACAAGTGGTTCTGCTGCCTTGGAAATGTGCAATGAATGAAAAGTACATGGTTTCCGAGTAGTGAGGCCTTAAGGGATGAGGCTTAGACTAATTTAATTAAGAAGAATTCAATATAAATTTTGAATGCTACTTATTTAACATATTGTATTGCTAAATGAGCTTTTATCTGGCATTTTCCGTAAGACCCCCTCCATAAGTAACATTACCCTAGCCCAACCCTTTGACCTCATAATAGTTTATTACATTTGGACTTCAAGCTTCCACACAACAACTGATGGATCACTGTTTCTGCCAGTAAGATGTGCCACCTCATTATACACCCCTGTCATACACAATTGTGCCAAGCGGTGTCCCTTCGGCTGCTTAATGAGAAGCTATTTTCAATATGTACCGTCATTTATCATGTACAGATGGAGCCATGCTTATCGCTTCTTGAGAAGGTTATTATAACCCTCTATGTTATTTCATCTGCTCCCTGTAACATTCGGCAATTTCTCCTGAGGAGTTAATTGGATTTGATGTTTCGAGATAACCTGAACTTCTTCATACCCAAAATGAGTTGTAACCACTTACTCCGGCCACACAAGCTGCGATAATTAGGGTGACATTGGGCAACTGGTACAACAAACCTTTTATGTGGGATGTGAAAAATGGCTACTATGTCTTGCAAGACGTCCATCCATCAATCGAGGAGCCTTAAGGCTGCTTTACACGCAGCGACATCGCTAGCGATGTTGCTCGTGAAAGCACCCACCCCCGTCGTTTGTGTGTCACGGGCAAATCGCTGCCCTTGGCGCACAATATCGCTAGGACGCGTCACAGATACTTACCTTCCTAGCGACGTCGCTGTGGGTGGCGAACAACCTCTTTTTTAAGGGGATGGTTCGTGCGCCGTCACAGCGACGTCACATAGCGGCCCGCCAATAAAAGCGTAGGGGCAGAGATCAGCTGCATTAACAACAAGCCCACCTCGTTGCTGGAGGACGCAGGTACGTTGTTGTTCGTCGTTCCTGGGGTGTCACACATAGCGATGTGTGCTGCCTCAGGAACGACGAACAACCTGCGTCCTGAACCAGCAACGATATTTGGGAAATGAACGACGTGTCAACGATCAACGATTAGGTGAGTATTTTTGATTGTTAGCGGTCTCTCGTACGTGTCACACGCAACGACATCGCTAACGAGGCCCGATGTGTGTCACGAATTCTATGACCCCAACGACATCTCGTTAGCAATGTCGTTGCGTGTAACGGGGCCTTTACAGGACTTTCTGGAATATGGTGTACCTACAGTACATCTAAAGGTGTGGAGGTTAAATGGGTTTTCCCACGAACAAAGTTAATTTTAATAGATTTTTGGAATACTAATCATTTCCACAATTGGATGTGTTTAAAAAAAATGTTCCTGTGCTGAGATAATCTTCTGTGTCCCTGCTATGTACTGTGTAATGGCCGTGTCTGACCGTAATCTTATATATGTGTCCCTGCTGTGTGCTGTGTAATGGCCATGTCTGACTGTAATCTTATATATGTGTCCCTGCTATATACTGTGTAATGGCCGTGTCTGACCGTAATATTATATATTTGTGCCTGCTATGTGCTGTGTAATGGTTGCGTCTGACCGTAATCTTATATATTTGTCCCTGCTATGTACTGTGTAATGGCCGTGTCTGACCATAATCTTATATATATGTCCCTGCTATGTACTGTGTAATGGCCTTGTCTGACCATACTGGGACATGAAGTGATCATATCACATCTCCTAGGCCGGTGAAGACATAAAAGAATATACAGACATTATAGCTGATTCTGTTTGTGAGGTAAAACATTTCCCTGCCTGTTTTTTTTTTTAAATGTTTTATCTCAAAGAATTATTTGTGATCCCATCCTGTAATGTCTATATACCTTTTTACTTCCTCCCCGGCCCAGGAGATGTGATAGATGTATGATCAGACCATGTCCCTGTACGGTCAGACACGGCCATTACACATTATATAGTGGGGACACATATATAAGATTATCTCAGCACAGGCACATATTTTAACCACATCAAAATATGGAACTTATTATTATTCCAAGATACAGTATATAGATTAAAGTGAACTTTGTTAGCGGAAAACCCATGTAAGTACTTAGGCAAGCGATGCACATAAAATTGCTGTAAGCAGAAAGCTCGTAACTCCTCCTTAGTCTCCCCATGCATATACAGTCACAGTATCCATATATAAATATGGGAATAAGCCATTTCCAGACATCTCAGAGGATGGTTTATTGTCAACCGCCTGATGTCATGGGTGTGTCACGGGTGACAGACAGTCATGTGGTTTCAGGCAATAGAAGGTCACAGTGTTTGTCTGCGCAAAATACTACCTGACTTTTCATTGTTCCTGCAGCGTCAGGCTCTATTCACACTGCAGAGCCTGACAGGCAATCTGATGTCACCTAGTTGTTCAGCCAGTGCTGAGTTGTGACGACATGGACTTTGTCAGTGCTTAGCAGGGGTTACATTTCTTAAAATTCAGCCAGAAATGAAGATACTTAGTTTGTTTATAGACGGGGGATAAGCCCTCATTGTTTTATAGATGGGGGATAAGCCCTCATTGTTTTTACAAGACTCTTGTTGACTCATGTAATTGCCTTGGCTAATGAAGGCCAGACACACAGATAAATCAATTATGGGAACTTCCCATTGTATTATTAAGGGTGGTGTCACAGACAGAGACGACGACAACGACGTCGCTGCTACGTCACCATTTTCTGTGACGTTGCAGCAACGTCCCGTCGCTGTCGCTGTGTGTGACATCCAGCAACGACCTGGCCCCTGCTGTGAGGTCGCCGGTCGTTGCTGAATGTCCAGCTTCATTTTTTGGTCGTCGCTCTCCCGTTGTGACACACACATCGCTGTGTGTGACAGTGAGAGAGCGACGAAATGAAGCGAGCAGGGAGCCAGAGCCGGCATCTGGCAGCTGCGGTAAGCTATAACCAGGGTAAACATCGGGTAACCAAGGGAAGACTTTTCCCTGGTTACCCGATATTTACCTTCGTTACCAGCGTCCGCTTGGCAAGCTGAACCTGGATTATAATACTACATGGACCTCAGCATCGAATGCAAGGATTCGGCTGAGCTATCCAGGACTACCTAAGGAAGGAATCCAGCTTGGGACAATACAGTCACTGGACTACAGACTTTGCAGACCTCAGCCAGCTTCCTAAATCTGGCGTTAATCCATTCTCGGTGGGTGCCTGCCGAAAGTGGGGTGGGAGTAGTGTTCCACCCACGGTTAAGGAGGTCGGGTTTTCAGTTGGGATGAGCCCTGGGCCACGCTGTCTTTCTAAAGGCGGCCTGGACAGCGGACGAGAGCACCCACTGACCCCTGTGTCTCCACATGAGCGTCGGCTGTTTCTTGTGCTCTGTTCCTCAGTCCTACAGGAGTTAATTCCTGCTGACCTGGGGATCTCTGCTAGGAACTCAGGTTGCCAATTGCCAATCAGTCATCTACTTACTATATAAGATCCTGGATCTCACTACTCAGTGCCGTTTATAGCTTCAGCTTCTGCTCCAAACGATACTGGTCTTGGTGAACCTGCTGATGGTGATGTTTGTTGCGATATTGAGTGGTGTAAAAGTTCCCCTGTTATGCGTTACTTCCTAACCTTTTGCGTTGCTCCCCAGTACACATATTGTCTCTCCTGTGTGTTTCAATGCGGTGTGTACGAGTTTTCATTCTCCCTTGTCCATCTTGTTTTGTGGAGTTTTTGTTATTTGGTTCTCTGGCATGCCCCAAGGGTGGGGGAGAGGGAGAGTAAGATCAGGGCCCGGTCAGGAGTTAGGGCCACGCTGGGGACTTGGACCTGGCTACCATCAAACCTACCTCCAAGATAATGGACAGCACAGGTTCTCAATTCTGAGGGCCAGCCAAGGGGCCCCTCAATCGTAAATACATACCCCGTTATACCTACGCACTCCGTCACTGTTAGCATCGATTGAACAGAGTGTAAGTACAGTCAGAATCATTTTGTTAACTTGTTATACTATGGTGGCCAGTAATCGACAGGACCTTTACTTCTGTCTCGTTTGTTAGGAAATAGGTAGTAGTGCTCTAAAATGCGCCAGTGCACCACAATTGTGCCAAAATTTTGGCAAAAATTATAGGCACAAAGTAAATTACCTATTCGGTGGTCTTAGGGCGGCGTCACATGCTACGATATATCGGGCGATATGTCATCGGGGTCACGGATTCCGTGACGCACATCCGGCATCGTTAGAGATATCGTAGCGTGTGACAGCTATGAACGACTGTGAATGAGCAAAAATGCTCACCTTATCGTTGCTCGTTGACACGTCGTTCATTTTCATAAAGTCGTTCCTCCTTCTGCGCACCGGTTGTTCGTCATTCCCGAGGCAGCACACATTGCTCCTCGTGACACCCCGGGAACGACGAACACAGCTTACCTGCGTCACGCCGGCAATGAGGAAGGAAGGAAGTGGGCGGGATGTTACGTCCCGCTCATCTCCGCCCCTCCGCTTCTATTGGGCGGCCGCTGTGTGACGTCGCTGTGACGCTAAACGTCCCTCCCCCTTCAGGAAGAGGCTGTCCGCCGCCCAACGCGAGGTCGTTCAGAAGGTAAGTCCGTGTGACGGGGGTAAACGACTTTGTGCGCCACGGGCAACTAATTGCCCGTGACGCACAAACGACGGGGGCGGATACGATCACTCACGCGATCGCACGATAAATCGTCTCGTGTAACGCCGCCCTTAGACTAGACGGTATAATGCTGCATCAGGTTTACGAAACAGCCTGTAGCCACTTTGATGTTTTTTTTTAGACTGTCTAGGCTTACGCATTCTTATTTAGAAAGGGTTAGTAAATCGGCAGCGTTGTGTTCAGGTTTGTATGAGAAAAAAAAACAGAATTGTGAACCAATTTAGAAAAAAAAAACCTGAAGTAAAAAAGAAAGCAATTTTAAGGGGTGCAGTTTGGCAGCCGCATACTTTTTACGCTTGCAGTAGGTTTAATGTAAGCTGCAGAACATGGAATTTTGTTCCACCACAAATTACTAGGCCTCCTAGCATGCTGCAGAATTGTTTCTAATGGTTAAAAATGAGTTTCTGGGCTTTCTGGAAGATAGTTTCTTTAAATTACATTGTAATTTAAAGTTACTTTTGATACTGCAGTACCGCTAGTTGCCACTGCCGCTTGCAGGTAGATTCCATAGACAACAATGCAACAGTGCCACCAGCTGTGACCTAATTCAGAGGAAACATTGATTTTTCGGATACAGTAATCGAGCATCTGCCAGAAATGGCAGACCTCTCATTTTAAACAACAAAAACTTGTTTTCAGAAAATAAGTGCTATTAACCTCTGTATGCCTGGTAAAAATGCTACGCTGTGATATGAAATATGTGAAGCATAAAGATAGGAACTATTTGGGAATGTTGAGAGCTATCACCGCTCCCTGCTGATTTTTAGCTATGCAGATTGACTATATTTTAAACAACGCACCCAACTGGGAAAGGTTGAGGGTCATTGAGCATAGACAGCTTACCCCAGGAAGAAGCCAACAGGCGAAACCCAAAGTAGGGTCGAAAGTTGGTGTGACGCGTGGTTACGTGAGATTTTATATCTTTTAGAAATATTAGATATGTGAGTATAATTAAAATGTTTCCTTTGAACAACTTGTATGGCTAGGTTGCTCTATGATCAGTTGCTTTCTTAAAGGGAACCAACCAGCAGGATTTTCATACATAATGTTAAGCCAGTGGTATACTGTCACTAGGATGCTGAATGTAAGCATAGCTTTTGTTCAGAGATTGGATGTTTTATTCCACAAATATGTACAAGTAAAGTTCCAGTAATGCACTGCTACTTGATTGACAGGTGCAACAGGAAGGGAATATGTGGGTCGGGTCTTGCTATCTATTCCCGCCCCTGTCTGTCTGAATACGCCAGAATTAACATCTATGACAGCGACAGTGGGAGGAAGGCCAGGCAGGCATACAGGGAGGAATAGATAGCAACATATTCCCTTCCTGTTGCATCTGTCAATCAAATAGCAGTGAATTGCTGGAACTTTAGTAGCACATATTTCTGAAATAAAACATCCAATATCTGAACAAAAGGTATTCTTACATTCAGCACCCTAGCGCCAGTATAGCACTGCCTTTACTTTATGTATGAAAATCCTGCTGGTTGGATCCCTTTAAGGATATTGCTGTCAGAGAAGCAGAACAGCACCAGTATCAAGACAAATCTGCAGACCGATACTGCAAGTGGGGTGGAGAAGAAAGATTAAGGAGGATTTTCTGACTTACTCAAAAGACCATGGATGTGGTAAAGTGCATTTAATTACATTTGAGTTAGAAAAGTGTTTGGCCACCTGGAAATTTATGGAAAATATTACCCATAATGGTGCAAGAAAAATGTAATTCTAAATGGTTTCATAATATTACAGAATAGGGACTGGAACAGAAGGCTGCGCCATCCACCAACACTCAGAATCAGCTTCACCACCCAACAACCTTAGCTAAAATGTGTCCACTATTTAAGGTTAATTAATGTTTTAAGTTTGAAATTCTATGAGATTTATTTGATGATAGAGAACCTCTGTTTTTCTGATTTGATAATTTAATTTTGGCTGCATGTGTAGGGCCCCTGAAGCCATCAGGGTGCTACAAGCTTCTGCATCCCCACAAGGATGCAGGGCCTACCCTCTATGTCCCCGGGAGACCAGTGCCGGTAACACCAAAAACCAAGGTAAACCCAGTTTTTCCCCAATAATCCCCCATACAATGGTACTTAGCTAGGGTCAGACCAATGGATGACCGCCTAGAGGTGGAGCCAGACCAGTCCACTAGTTGAGCAGGTGGAAGGGGCAGACTGTGGAGAGTAGTCAGTGAGGTGACAGCTGTAGAGGAGTGAAGGTGGAAGTGAAGCAACGTACCGACTCAGGTTAACGGTAACCTGGTACCCAGGAGAGTAGTTGCCGGTGGAATACTCCCGGAACTACCACCGACGGGATACAGGACTCTAGGACAGGAAAGAGCTTCAAGCTGACCTGTGAACACCTGAACAGCTAGGGGACCATCAAGGACCTCGCTGACCCTAAGACTCAGTAGCAAAGGGAGAACCAGTGACAGGACGAGAGACTCCAACCCCACAGGGTTCACACTACTGTCAGGCGGACAGAAGTGGACAAACCACCGGACAGGGAACCCCAGTTGCTCTACGCCACGGGGACCCATTTACCAGAGACAGGTGCAGGGGATGAAGGTACCAGAGTACTGAACTGGCACTGGGAAGAAGGGGACCTGAAGGTGCAACCAGCTGGCCTCGGGTAACCTGTTACCACCTACCAGCTGTGAGTAAAAGCCAGTTGCAGTATGCCTCTGAGTGGATTACCTTCTTCCGACGCCCCGTCACAACACCCATCCTCTGGGGCCCGGCTCTGTTTGCGGAGGTCCTACCATCCAGGCTGCAATTACCACCAGCCCCAGTAGTGACATTCGGGAGTGGCGGCTCCATATATATATAACCGCAACACCGCAAGTAGCGTCACTTATGAACACTAACCTAAATCCCCTGTAAATACACCTCATTACAAAAAGGGCCCAGGGCACGGAACCGGGCAACGGCTACCACCGTGACATTCCCAAAAGAGACACTGCCCGGGACCGAGTACCCCATATCCCTGAGCACGGCACTTGCGCCATTCCCAACTTCATCATGTTCCACTGCAACATGTAGTTTTGAACGAAGGGACATTCATTTTCCCTAGGTGTTGCATTGGTAATTGGTAAAGTAGATGATCTGGATATGACATCAGGACCCTGAGTAAAAGAAAGTTGATTCCTCTGCCCAAAACAAGAAAAAAGCAAAATGCGCATGCGCCAGACATATGTACAACCAACCAGGCACTTTTCCTGAAAAGCTACTGCAGAAGAAAAGTAGTGATAGACGGTGGACAATCGTATGATTGACTGTTGATGACACCTCTACCAATTTGCTGTTGCTAGTTACAATTATGCCATTTTTGGTAGGCATGGACTGTCTTGTTTACCTGTCTTAGTTGACTTGTGGGTGCTGCAAGAAAAGCGCAACAAATTGTACAACACATTGAGGAAAGCCGCATGTGTGAAGCAAGTAAACAATTAGTAGATGGGAAATACACCACCATGCAATAACGTCTGGGCAGGGTGCAGCTTTTAACAGGTTTGAAGTTCTACTCCTTATGATCAAGGGTTGTGCTGTGCCATTTAAGAGTAATGCACTAAATATCTGAGGTAACACTCGCGGTCGGTGTAGGGGCAGCGAGCGGGATTAGTGGACCCACTGGACCACAGGGGGACCCAAGCTCACCATTTAGTGGGACAGGCTTAATTAAGTGCCCTCCGCGAGATGGACGCCAGGTACCACTCCTAGGCCAGTGACCGATACTGTTGCAGCTGACCTCCAGGACAGGTGATGGTCTCTGATATAGGCACAGGTATAGGCAGGGTGACTGAGCCAGGCCGGACAGGCGTGTACAAACAGGAATGGTGGGAACGGCAGGGATATGCAGGAACTGGAGATGGACACAGGGATAAAGAGACAGGAGCTCAGGACCTGACAACTAGCTAGGTAGCAGACTAGAGACTGACTAACTAGAAGCATTTCACAGGCACCTCCCCTAATGGGAGGGTGCCTTAAATACATAGTGTCTTTCAGCCATAGGTTGAAAGGCATTTCCTGGAAATGTCATGCTGCCCTTGAAGAGGAGGGCTGGTGTGCAAGCGCGTATCTTAGGTGAACTCCCGGGAGCTCTGTGCGGCATGTACAGGGCCCGGGAGGGGAAGGAGGCAGCAGCACGTGTGAATGACGGGGGAGTGCAAGGAAGGACGCAACCAGTTGGGGTGGTGAGTAAGTCGACATCTCTGCAGAGACGCCGACGCTACACTGGGTCACAAAATTGGGTTAAAGAATAACATGATGTGAGTAGCATATGCACATCCACACAGGTAGCATTATAGCGAACATAAAAGATGTTCAGATGTTGTAGACAGGCAGAAGGATGCACCAAAACTAAAGCAAGCCAGTGGGGGTGAGTAGTAAATGCTATATATGGTATGATAGCCGAGGGCTTTAGAGGGGGTCCACATGGGATGATCTGCTGTAGTTGGTTTAGTGTGTTCTAGGTGGAGGAGACAGTCCATCTGCATGAGAGTATCACCAGAGACATGGAAGCATTGCCACCACAGAGGACATCAGAGAGGTGTATTCCTGTGAGTGAAGGGTGCAAAGCGATGGCAAAAAGAATGGCGTCTCTGTGTCAGGGACCGATACATGGCACCTGTGAAAGTAGTCTGCTATAGCAAGATCATGAGACAAGCAGAGGATTGCTGGAAGGAGTTGTGACCAACAGATGGGCCAAGACAAGCACCATGAGTGTGTGCCAGGCTTCATTGAGACTGTGATTGAATGAGTAACAGGTCCACGGTAACTTAAGAATCCTGTTTTATTGAGACAGATAAAGCATCAAATGGTTGAAAGAGGACCTATCACTTACCAAGGGAAAGCACCTTCCAATCCTTCATTTTTTCCTAATACTTCCATATACCATAGTCATGCAATGATTACCGCTTCAGGAGTAGCTGTAGAGGTCCCATCTATCCTTTTTTTATTACCACCAACGTTATCTATATATTGTCTCCTGTCTCCTACAGCACCCGTATTTTGTTCTTTTTCTCGTTTACCACTGTGCTTGAGTGAAGGAAGAGCTGCTGATAGAGACTGCCAGCAAGCTGTGTAAAGTCATGCAAGTGTCAGCCCTTCAATGTAGTAACTGTCCATCTCTGTTGACATTTTAGCTTGTTGCCTCTTGGAAAAATCTCTAACCATCAAGTTTGTTACCTGTTTATGAGTAAAACTGTTTCTGAACGGTAACTTGTGTACCACTCTACAACCAAGGTTCAGCGCATCCCATCTTACATATTTAAAGGGGCATTTCATCACCACATAACTACCATTTAGAGGATTGTCTACAGAAATTTTTTTAATCCCTTGAGTACTTATTACTCTAGGTACAGGGAAGTACCAAGTGAAAGGGAAGGGAAACCCTGCGTCAAGGGAAGGGGGAGATGGTGACCTCTGACCAAACCTCTCACTGGTCCCTTAGGTCCCTCACCACACTAGATAGGTTCCGAAACTATGCGTCGAGGCAGATACCTGACCTGAGATATCCCTAAATAGAGAACGGGTGGGATGAGCTCTTCGTCAACCACACTAAACACTAAAGGAAAACACAAGAAGCACACATGGGGGAAAAAACATGAACTACTTCTTATCTACAGATGACTCAGGTAGAAGTTCCGCAAAGTAACAGAAACAACACCACAGATAAGTACAAGCCACCTGCTTGCAACCAGAGCTTGAATGAATTGAATAATATCACCAGCAAATTCCAGGGAAGATGGGAGTATTTAAGTGTACTGCCCCGCGGCCTCGGCTGCGACCGCCGAGCCGCTCGGGTTCTGGGCTCGCGTGTGTCGGTGGCTCAAACTCCTCCGGACCCGGGGGTCACGTCGCTCTGGAAGGGTGTAGTGGCGGTGCACGCAGGGGGTGGTGCGGTGGTTGTATTGTAAAGTTTGTGACGCCACCCACGGGTTGTGGTGATGGTGGACACCACCGCTGCGGTAAAGGTACGGGGACTCCCGGGAGCGGTGTAGGGACGCAGCTAGGTGTTGACCCCTCCGTGGGTAGGGGATGTTGGTCCCAGGGCCCGCTTGGCGAGGGGCCGGGGTGCAGGGCGCAGTGTGACGGTGCAGCGCGGTGCGGTGCCTGAGGGCACTGGTGTACTCACTCTGATACAAGACACTGGAGGCACTGGTAAACCAAACGGGGTGATGAACGGGGTCCGCAGCCGGCTATAGTTTCTCCAGATAGGCTGGTAATGTCCGCCTTTCTCCTGCATCTGTATGTGATCTTGGCTACTGTGCCTGAGCACTGGTAGCCCGCTCCCCGGCGTATATGTGTCATAGGAGCCCGTTTGCCTGCAGACGCTGGCCCCTTGGATCTCTGGCCTCTGGCGGTGGCTCCTATCCGGACGAGTTGGGCTGTTGCATTCAATCGGGACTTAGGTGGGAATGAACCCCTGAGGTCCAGACCGCAATCAGTTGATTTGACTATGGTGGTAGCTTATAGCCTAGTTCGGGGTCTGAGTACCCTGCCTGGTGCTGCGGTATCCAGTTGGCTCCCTGGTTCGGGTCCGGCGGGCCACTACCCTGTCCCGGTCCCTTACGGTTCCACTGGTCGTATTCCTGGTCTCCTGCAGGCGGCCACTACCGTCTGCCTGCCTGACTGATCTGGGGTCCCAGGCTCCAACCCAGGCCCCAAGCAGAACTGCGCTCCTCTCACTTCTCTCTCCAAACTCTATCTCTTCTATCTGCTCGTGTTTTTCCTGCCTCAGGCCAGCAGACTCCTCGGAGGGCGTGTCTATCCGCCTGACTCCGCCCACCTGGTGTGCCTGTCTGACTCTGAGGGAGGCAATCAGGTCTTTTGGTTGACTGGTGGTACCTTACTGGGGTGGGGGTGTATGTGGTGAGTGTAATGACCTGTGACCCCTGGGGTGTCCAGGGCGTCACATAAGCACCAAGAGAATACTGATGATCAGCAGCTGGATGGAAGGAGAGCTCTGCTGGGTCTTAAAGGGGAGAAGGAAACCTACAAAGAAAGCTACCTAATACTATGACTACTAATTGCAGGAACAATAGAAAGTCAGGGAGCGTCTTGTGCAGCCAAATGCTGTGACCTTCTATTGCCAGAAACCACATGACCTGTGACACACCCGTGTCAGTACTATAGTTCATTTACGAGTGGCTGCAGTCACTATGACAGTGTCATGGACACAATAGGGCATGGTTTAGTGCTGGTCCGTAAGCAGTTATGTGGTCTTGGAAAATGTCCTAAAAAGACTATGCTCAAACAAATCCTGTGCCGTGACATGAGGGCACAAGGGTGCCATGACTTCAGTATTGGGCACTTTGTGTTTCTTTTCTCAACCAATTTTCAATGAAACCAACACCAGACGTGAAGAGCTGTGTACATGTACGTGATGATTTTGAGGCCATACAACTGCAGACATTGCGGAGCTGAGGTTATTATTCAAGTAACATCAATCCTACGACCAAAGATGAAGGGAGACATAGATACGATGATTGCTGCTAACGATCTGAATGCTCCGAGGGTTATTGATGATAATCGTCCTGTCTATAACACTAAAAAGTTTTGCTCTGACCATTGGAAACCTGTTCTGTAGTTTCTGACACTTATCCTTCCCATTTTAACATTTTTTTTCTTCTGGATTGTTAGTGATAAAAGCTATAATCACCGCGTTTCTTCACTATCCACAGCCAGGATCAATATTTCTCATACTGTGAACAATGCTAAATGGGAAAATAGTTTGTATTGTGGCAAATATCTTCTATTGGTCTATTTATTTTATTATCATCATGTCTGACCTCACATTTTAGTATTGCTGGTCAGATGAAGGAATGAAGCCGGAGGGGTTCTTACGCCTATAGATAACTTACTGGTGGGGGGTCCTCCTAGGAAAAAACCCTCCTGACTTGTATTAAGACATATAGACCCCAGCTTTGGTCCCCCCCTTTATTAGCCACAGAGTGTGGAGTAAGTGGAAAGTGTAACAAAACCGTTATCCATATTAAAAACTGATGCATTTTGGGCAATGCTAGCCCTTATCCATATTATAAACTGACACGTTTCAGGCAATGCTAGCCCTTATCCATATTAAAAACTGATACATTTCAGGCAATGCTAGCCCTTATCCATATTAAAAACTGATACATTTCAGGCAATGCTAGCCCGTATCCATATTAAAACTGACACATTTCAGGCAAATCTAGCCCTCATCCATATTAAAAACTGATGCGTTTCAGGCAATGCTAGCCCTTATCTATATTAAAACTGATGCGTTTCAGGCAATATTAACCCTTTTCCATATTAAAAACTGATGCATTTCAGGCAATGCTAGCCCTTATCCATATTAAAAACTGATGCATTTCAGGCAATGCTAGCCCTTATCCATATTAAAAACTGATGCATTTCAGGCAATGCTAGCCCGTATCTATATTAAAACTGACACATTTCAGGCAAATCTAGCCCTCATCCATATTAAAAACTGACGCGTTTCAGGCAATGCTAGCCCTTATCTATATTAAAAACCGACGTGTTTCAAGCAATGCTGACCCTTATCTATATTAAAAACTGATGCGTTTTGGGCAATATTAACCCTTATCCATATTCAGGCAATGCTAGTCCTTATCCATATTAAAAAAAAAACTGACGCATTTCCGGAAAATGCTAACCCTTATACATATTAAAAACTGATTCGTTTCAGGCAATGCTAGCCTTTATCCATATTAAAAACTGATGCGTTTCAGGCAATGCTAGCTCTTATCCATATTAAAAACTGATGCATTTCAGGCAATGCTAGCCCTTATCCATATTAAAAACTGATGCGTTTCAGGCAATGCTAGCCCGTATCTATATTAAAACTGATGCGTTTCAGGCAATGCTAGCCCTAATCCATATGAAAAACTGACACGTTTCAGGCAATGCTAGCCCTTATCCATATTATAACTGACGCATTTCAGGCAATGCTAGCCCTTATCCATATTAAAAACTGACGCGTTTCAGGCAATGCTAGCCCTTATCCATATTTAAAACTGATGCGTTTTGGGCAATGCTAGCCCTTATCCATATTTAAAACTGATGCGTTTTGGGCAATGCTAGCCCTTATCCATATTAGAAACTGATGCGCTTACAGCAATGCTAGCCCTTATCCATATTAAAAACTGACGCGTTTCAGGAAATGCTAGCCCTTATCCATATTAAAAACGTATGCATTTTGGGCAATGCTAGCCCTTATCCATATTAAAAACTGATGCGTTTCAGGCAATGCTAGCCCTAATCCATATGAGAAACTGATGCGTTTCAGGCAATGCTACCTCTTATCCATATTAAAAACTGACACGTTTCAGGCAATGCTATCCCTTAGCAATATTAAAAACTGACGCGTTTCAGGCAATGGTAGCCCTTATCCATATTAAAAACTGACACGTTTCAGGCAATGCTAGCCCTTATCCATATTAAAAACTGATGCGTTTCAGGCAATATTAACCCTTATCCATATTAAAAACTGACACGTTTCAGGCAATGCTAGCCCTTATCCATATTAAAAACTGATGCGTTTCAGGCAATGCTAGCCCTAATCCATATGAGAAACTGATGCGTTTCAGGCAATGCTACCTCTTATCCATATTAAAAACTGACACGTTTCAGGCAATGCTATCCCTTATCAATATTAAAAACTGACGCGTTTCAGGCAATGGTAGCCCTTATCCATATTAAAAACTGACACGTTTCAGGCAATGCTAGCCCTTATCCATATTAAAAACTGATACGTTTCAGGCAATGCTAGCCCTAATCCATATGAGAAACTGATGCGTTTCAGGCAATGCTAGCCCTTATCCATATTAAAAACTGATGCGTTTTGGGCAATGCTAGGCATTATCCATATTTAAAACTGATGCGTTTTGGGCAATGCTAGGCCTTATCCATATTAGAAACTGATGCGCTTACAGCAATGGTAGCCCTTATCCATATTAAAAACTGACGCGTTTCAGGAAATGCTAGCCCTTATTCATATTAAAAACTGACACGTTTCAGGCAATGCTAGCCCTTATCCATATTAAAAACGTATGCATTTTGGGCAATGCTAGCCCTTATCCATATGAGAAACTGACGCGTTTCAGGCAATGCTAGATTAGAAACTGACACGTTTCAGGCAATGCTAACCTTATCCATATTAAAAACTGATGCGTTTCAGGCAATGCTAGCCCTTATCTATATTAAAACTGATGCGTTTCAGGCAATATTAACCCTTATCCATATTAAAAACTGATGCATTTCAGGCAATGCTAGCCCTTATCCATATTAAAAACTGATGCGTTTCAGGCAATGCTAGCCCTAATCCATATGAGAAACTGATGCGTTTCAGGCAATGCTACCTCTTATCCATATTAAAAACTGACACGTTTCAGGCAATGCTATCCCTTATCAATATTAAAAACTGACGCGTTTCAGGCAATGGTAGCCCTTATCCATATTAAAAACTGACACGTTTCAGGCAATGCTAGCCCTTATCCATATTAAAATCTGATGCGTTTCAGGCAATGCTAGCCCTAATCCATATGAGAAACTGATGCGTTTCAGGCAATGCTACCTCTTATCCATATTAAAAACTGACACGTTTCAGGCAATGCTATCCCTTATCAATATTAAAAACTGACGCGTTTCAGGCAATGCTAGCCCTTATCCATATTAAAAACTGACGCCTTTCAGGCAATGCTAGCCCTTATCCATATTAAAAACTGACACGTTTCAGGCAATGCTAGCCCTTATCCATATTAAAAACTGATGCGTTTTGGGCAATGCTAGCCCTTATCCATATTTAAAACTGATGCGTTTTGGGCAATGCTAGCCCTTATCCATATTTAAAACTGATGCGTTTTGGGCAATGCTAGCCCTTATCCATATTAGAAACTGATGCGCTTACAGCAATGCTAGCCCTTATCCATATTAAAAACTGACGCGTTTCAGGAAATGCTAGCCCTTATCCATATTAAAAACTGACACGTTTCAGGCAACGCTAGCCCTTATCCATATTAAAAACGTATGCATTTTGGGCAATGCTAGCCCTTATCCATATGAGAACCTGACGCGTTTCAGGCAATGCTAGATTAGAAACTGACACGTTTCAGGCAATGCTAACCTTATCCATATTAAAAACTAATGCGTTTCAGGCAATGCTAGCCCTTATCCATATTAAAAACTGATGTGTTTCAGGCAATGCTAGCCCGTATCTATATTAAAACTGATGCGTTTCAGGCAATATTAACCTTTATCCATATTAAAAACTGATGCATTTCAGGCAATGCTAGCCCTTATCCATATTAAAACTGATGCGTTTCAGGCAATGCTAGCCCTTATCCATATTAGAAACTAATGCGTTTTGTGCAATGCTAGCCCTTAACGATATTAGAAACTGATGCATTTCAGGCAATGCTAACCCTTGTCCATATTAGAAACTGACGCATTTCAGGCAAATCTAGCCCTCATCCATATTAAAAACTGACGCGTTTCAGGAAATGCTAGCCCTTACCCATATTAAAAACTGACGCGTTTCAGGCAGTGCTAGATTAGAAACTGACGCATTTCAGGCAATGCTAACCCTTGTCCATATTAGAAACTGACGCGTTTCAGGCAATATTAACCCTTATCCATATTAGAAACTGAGGCGTTTCAGGAAATGCCCTTGTCCATATTAAAATCTGACGCGTTTCAGGCAATGCTAGCTCTTATCCATATTAAAATCTGATGTGTTTCAGGCAATGATAGCCCTTATCCATATTAGAAACTGACGCATTTCAGGCAATGCTAGCACTCATCCATATTAAAAACTGACGTGTTTCAAGCAATGCTAGCCCTTATCTATATTAAAAACTGATGCGATTCAGGCAATGCTAGCCCTTATAGTGTGTGACCCCTGCTCTGGTAGCCTTGGCGCCATGTAATACCAGATTTCTCTATTAGTTGTGTGGTTGCCTGCAGCTTACCCCGGCAATTACAGCAGAACAGATATCAGCTGTATGCCAGCAGGTCCTCATTAAGAGAAGAGGTCGTCCAGATGGGACTTATCATGATATCATGGCACATTTGCCGAAATGAGAAAGCCAGCCAAAGATGCATTGACAAAATGAACTCTCCATGACATAAGATGGCAACGGGCTGTTTCCCTGTTAACCCTGAACTAATAGGTCGTGTTATCAGTATGGAGTACCTCTCTGACCATGCATAATAGATATTTTTGGTGGAGTGTGAAGGGTTCTCAGTGTGTACGGAGACTGTGTTTAAAAAAAAAAATAGAAATCTTTAAATTTTCACACTGACCACTAGGATTATTTTAGATTTATGCTTCATATTTGTTACTCTGAATACCCAGAAGTCTCATAATCCTCAGCGGCAGGATTACAATGATAGGTAACACAAGATCCACCAATCACAAAATGTGACGTCATAGCTAACCCGGCTCCCCAATCCCTCCACAATTCAATTTGCACACACTCATTAGATGCTTCAATACGAAAAATAGGGTCAGAGTCAGTTCATTGTTGCTAATGCTCATGTGCATTTCCTGAAAGAACAGGGAGTATTAGTCTGGCCCTTTTCGTCAGTTTCAAAATTGCAAGATTTCTATTTTTTTTTAATACAGATCGTGATATAAAAAATCCAAAAATATATAAACAATAAATGTAACATAAAGGCCTGATTAAAGCAGTATGTTATTTTTCGATGGCATATTCCTTGTAAAGGACACCTGTCATCTTTACCTATAAGTCTGTTTTAGTTTTAGTTGATTCCCTGTAATATAACAATTCAGGAACATCTTTGCTTACAACTCTACATTTCTCTCTTATTCTTAATAGGAATTTAGAAATAAATTGACAACTGGGTGTTGCCATTTCCTTACACGGTATCATATTGTCCAATCAATATACAAATTGCCTCTTCAGAGAGGAAGATAAATTGAACTGTAGCGCCACCTATTGGAAGTACCAATACTAAAAATCAATATATACCCTCTGTGACGTATCAACCGGCTGTATTACAAAGGGCCGGTATGTTTTGCAGAAGCAGGGGTGCTCTGCAATGTGAAGTTGGCTGGGACCTGTGGTTCCACAGGATTGCATTACATGCAGAGCCATGGAAGGGTGTGTGATGCTGATTACACACTCCTTACCACCTTTGGGTGTGGCTCCGGGGGTTAAAGCAATCCTGTCTCTGAACCTAGGTGGAGTGTGTCTAGGGCAGTCTAGATAGAGACTAGCTCCAGACGTCCAGTATGTGGACTGGAAACAAGTGAGAGCAGGGAGCTCTGAGAGTGTGTCTAGGGCAGTCTAGATAGAGACTAGCTCCAGACGTCCAGTGTGTGTGTACTGGAAACAAGCAAGAGCAGGGAGCTCTGACAGTGTGTCTAGGGCAGTCTAGATAGAGACTAGCTCCAGACGTCCAGTATGTGGACTGGAAACAAGCAAGAGCAGGGAGCTCTGAGAGTGTGTCTAGGGCAGTCTAGATAGAGACTAGCTCCAGACATCCAGTATGTGGACTGGAAACAAGTGAGAGCAGGGAGCTCTGAGAGTGTGTCTAGGGCAGTCTAGATAGAGACTAGCTCCAGACGTCCAGTGTGTGGACTGGAAACAAGCAAGAGCAGGGAGCTCTGAGAGTGTGTCTAGGGCAGTCTAGATAGAGACTAGCTCCAGACGTCCAGTATGTGGACTGGAAACAAGCGAGAGCAGGGAGCTCTGAGAGTGTGTCTAGGGCAGTCTAGATAGAGACTAGCTCCAGACGTCCAGTGTGTGGACTGGAAACAAGCAAGAGCAGGGAGCTCTGAGAGTGTGTCTAGGGCAGTCTAGATAGAGACTAGCTCCAGACGTCCAGTATGTGGACTGGAAACAAGTGAGAGCAGGGAGCTCTGAGAGTGTGTCTAGGGCAGTCTAGATAGAGACTAGCTCCAGACGTCCAGTATGTGGACTGGAAACAAGCAAGAGCAGGGAGCTCTGAGAGTGTGTCTAGGGCAGTCTAGATAGAGACTAGCTCCAGACGTCCAGTGTGTGGACTGGAAACAAGTGAGAGCAGGGAGCTCTGAGAGTGTGTCTAGGGCAGTCTAGATAGAGACTAGCTCCAGACGTCCAGTATGTGGACTGGAAACAAGCAAGAGCAGGGAGCTCTGAGAGTGTGTCTAGGGCAGTCTAGATAGAGACTAGCTCCAGACGTCCAGTGTGTGTGTACTGGAAACAAGTGAGAGCAGGGAGCTCTGAGTGTGTGTCTAGGGCAGTCTAGATAGAGACTGGCTCCAGACGTCCAGTATGTGGACTGGAAACAAGTGAGAGCAGGGAGCTCTGAGAGTGTGTCTAGGGCAGTCTAGATAGAGACTAGCTCCAGACGTCCAGTATGTGGACTGGAAACAAGTGAGAGCAGGGAGCTCTGAGAGTGTGTGTAGGGCAGTCTAGATAGAGACTGGCTCCAGACGTCCAGTGTGTGGACTGGAAACAAGTGAGAGCAGGGAGCTCTGAGAGTGTGTCTAGGGCAGTCTAGATAGAGACTAGCTCCAGACTTCCAGTGTGTGGACTGGAAACAAGTGAGAGCAGGGAGCTCTGAGAGTGTGTCTAGGGCAGTCTAGATAGAGACTAGCTCCAGACTTCCAGTGTGTGGACTGGAAACAAGTGAGAGCAGGGAGCTCTGAGAGTGTGTCTAGGGCAGTCTAGATAGAGACTAGCTCCAGACGTCCAGTGTGTGGACTGGAAACAAGTGAGAGCAGGGAGCTCTGAGAGTGTGTCTAGGGCAGTCTAGATAGAGACTAGCTCCAGACGTCCAGTGTGTGGACTGGAAACAAGTGAGAGCAGGGAGCTCTGAGTGTGTGTGTAGGGCAGTCTAGATAGAGACTGGCTCCAGACTTCCAGTGTGTGCGTACTGGAAACAAGTGAGAGCAGAGCCGGGAGCTCTGGGTGTATCAGCCTGTGTGGAGGCTGAACACAAGGCTCTGATATTGAGTCTGAGGTGAGTGCAGCCAAGCCAGGGCTGTAGGGCCGAATCTCTCCAGGAGGAGAGACAGACAGGGGTCTGCAGAGGGCTCTGGGTGCTGGAAGGAACCTTGGCTAGAGTTGTACGCTGGCAGGAGCCAGAGAGAGGGGAAGTTGCTAAAACTTCCATTATGGACTTATTGTTTATGTTTGAGGGCAGTTTATGCTGAGTGTTTTTAAATAAACTGCTGGAATTTCTATGAAGAGACTGTGTACGTGTGTTGCTGAAGGTACCTCACACCGCTGCAAGCGAGTGGAACCCCCACGTTGCAGGGCGCAACGTTACACCTCTAACAAGCCTTGCCATCTCAATTTGCAGATAGTGTTTCTGGATATTACCCCTCATCAGTGCAAAGCATGAGATCTGATTTGGCGAGGTGAGAGACTAAAGCGAGCTTTACACGCTGCAATCTCGCTAGCGAGATCGCAAGCGAGCGTACCCGCCCCTGTCGGTTGTGCATCACGGGAAAATCGCTGCCCGTGGCGCACAACATTGCTTACACCCATCACACGGACTTACCTTCCCTGCAACGTCACTCTGGCGGGCGAACCGCCTCCTTTCTAAGGGGGCGGTTCGTGCGGCGTCACAGCGATGTCACATGGCAGCCGTCCAATAGAAGCGGAGGAGCGGAGATGAGCGGAACGAACATCCCGTCCACCTCCTTCCTTCCTCATTGCAGGTTGCTCCTCATTCCTGCGGTGTCACACATAGCGATTTGTGCTGCCGCAGGAACGACAAATAACCTCGCTACTGACCAGACAATGATTTTTGGTAAATGAATGACGTGTCACAGACCAACGATTTGTGCCTCTTTTGCGATAGTTTAAGGTCGCTCATAGGTGTTACACGCTGCGATGTTGCTAACGACGCCGGATGTGCGTCACAAACACCGTGACCCCGACGATATATTCTTAGCGATGTCGCAGCGTGTAAAGCACCCTTTAGGATAAAATCCAAACCAGAACCTCAATTTGCAGACATTGTGTCTTGGGGTATTGCTCCTCATCAGTGCAAAGCATGAGAGCTAATTTGGCTAGGTGAGAGGCTACAGACTGGGATCTAAGGGGTAAGATTTCTTCTTGTGGAGAGTAACATGCCTGGTGTGGCATGCTAGTGTGAGGAGACTTAAAGACCTTGCAGGGTTCCTCTTGGAAACTAAATATTCAAATTGCCTCTTCAGAGAGAAAGAGGACTTGAACTTTAGCACAACCAATTGAAAGTAGCAAACCTAAAAGTCAATATCGTCACTTTAACGAGCCTTGCCATATGACTTAGGATTTAAGCCAAACCAAAATCTCAGTTAGTAGACACTGTGTTTTGGGTTATTGCCCCTCATTAGTACAAGGCATGGAATTTGATTTGACTAAGTGAGAGGCTAAGACTGGGATCTGAGGGGTAAGGTTTCTCCTTGTGGAGAGTTACATGCCTGGTATGGTATGCCAGTGTGAGGAAACTTAAAGGGAACCTGTCAGCAGAAATTTCGCCCAAAACCTAAAAGATCCCCCCTCTGCAGCTCCTGGGCTGCATTCTAGAAAGGTCCCTGTTATTATTGTGCTGCTTCCAGGGATGACGTCCCTTTTGTCACGTGATAGGGGCGTGTTCAAAATACTATCACGTGACAAAAGGGACGTCATCGCTGGAAGCAGCCCATACAGTCTAGCACTACCCTGAGCACAGTGACCGCTGGTGAGGTTTACGCGCTCACGAGATTATGGGCGGGTACTTGCTGATAACAGTCACAGTCCCGCCCATAATCACTTGCCTGCGCACACGTCACCAGCGGTCACACTGCTCAGTCCCGTGAGACTGGCACTGGGCATGCGCGGGGATGGCTGGAGCAGTGGGCGGTGCATCAGCTATGGAAAGGAGTGATGGGGGAAGGCATACAGGACCAGGAGGCAGAATAACGGACGCCAGAGAGCCCGCCCCCATGTCACATTTACAGAATCTGAATACAAAAAGGTACAACTTTATAAAGTCTTTATTTTGGTCTCACATGGGGCACAATAATAACAGGGACCTTTCTAGAATGCAGCCCAGGAGCTGCAGAGGGGGAATCTTTTAGGTTTTGGGCGAAATTTCTGCTGACAGGTTCCCTTTAAAGGTCTTGCAGTGCTCCTCTTGGAATTGAAATATGCAAATTACCTCTTTAGAGAGGAAGATGACTTAAACTCTAGTACCACCTCTTGGAAGTAGCAATCCTAAAAATCGATATCATCCATTTAGCAAGTTTTGCCGTATGACTTAGGATAAAAGCTAAACCAGAATCTCAATTTGCAGATACAGTGCTTCGGGATATTACCCCTCATCAGTGCAAAGCATGAGATCTGATTTGGCAAGGTGAGAGGCTAAGACTGGGATCTAAGGGGTAAGTTTTCTTCTTGTGGAGAGTGACATGCCTGTTGTGGCATGCCAGTGTGAGGAGACTTAAAGGCTTCTTTTCCAAACTAAATTTGCAAATTATACTTTCAGAAAGGAAGAGGACTTGAACTTTAGCGCCACCTATTGGAAGTACCAATCCTAAAAGTCAATATATACCCTCTAACAAGCCTTGCCATCTCAATTTGCAGATACAGTGTTTCGGGATATTACCCCTCATCAGTGCAAAGCATGAGATCTGATTTGGCTAGATGAAAGATTAAGGGGTACTTTGCACACTACGACATCGCAAGCCGATGCTTGCGATGCCGAGCACGATAGTCCCCGCCCCCGTCGCAGCAGCGATATCTTGTGATTGCTGCTGTAGCGAACATTACCGCTACGGCAGCGTCACACGCACTTACCTGCCCTGCGACGTCGCTCTGGCCGGCAAACCGCCTCCTTACTAAGGGGGCGGGTCGTGCGACATCACACGGCAGGCGGCCAATAGAAGCGGAGGGGCGGAGATGAGCGGGACGTAAACATCCCGCCCACCTCCTTCCTTCCGCATAGCCGGCGTGAGCCGCGGTGACGCAGATAGGAGATGTTCCTCGCTCCAGCGGCTTCTCACACAGCGATGTGTGCTGCCGCAGGGGAATGAGGAACAACATCATACCGTCGCTGCCGCTACATTATAGAAATGTCGGACACTACATCGATGATACGATTACAACGCTTTTGCGCTCGTTAATCGTATCATAAAGGATTTACACACTACAATATCGACAGCGACGCCGGATGTGCGTCACTTTCGATTTGACCCCACCGACATCGCACCTGCGATATCGTAGTGTGCAAAGTACTCCTAAGGCGGGCTTTACACGTTGCGACATCGCTAGCAATTGCTAGCGATGTCAAGCGCGATAGCACCCGCCCCCGTCGTCCATGCGATATCTGGTGATCGCTGCCGTAGCGAACATTATCGCTACGGCAGCGTCACACGCACATACCTGCTCTGCGACGTCGCTGTGACCGCCGAACCGCCTCCTTTCTAAGGGGGCGGTTCGTTCAGCGTCACAGCGACGTCACAGCAGCGTCACTGAACCGCCGCCCAATAGAAAAGGAGGGGAGGAGATGAGCAGCTGGAACATCCCGCCCACCTCCTTCCTTCCTCCTTTTCCGGTGGAGATGTTTGTCGTTCCAGCGGTGTCACACATAGTGATGTATGCTGCCGCAGGAACGACAAACAACATCGTTACTGCAGCAGCACCGATATTATGGAAATGAACGACGTGTCAATGAGCAACGATTTTGCACGTTTTTGCGCTCGTTGATCGTCACTTATTTGTGTTACGCGCTGCGATGTCGCTACCGGCGCCGGATGTGCGTCACTAACGACGTGACCCCGACGATATATCGGCAGCGATGTCGCAGCGTGTAAAGTACCCCTAAGACTGGGATCTAAGGTGTAAGGTTCATCCTTGTGGACAGTGACATGCCAGGTTAACCCCTTAGATCGTCCAATCAGGGATGCCAGTGTCAGACACAATCAGTTGTCAATTTGTTTAAAATTCCTAGTAGGAACAACAGAGGATCAGTTCAACGCAGAGTTCTAAGAAATAAAAGGTTCCGGTATTTGTATTTCATGAGGATAGGAAAGGATAGGCGTCATGTTCCCTTGATCCATGCTGCGTCCCACCCCACCGCAGAGACTACTGCCAGGCGAGGCGCGTGCCCTCGTGTAGGGGATCTGTCTGGAGCACCCGGCCCTATTATGTTTATGTTGTCTGCTATCCGGCGGAGACCTTTCCTTCTCCTCGCCGGATGTACACATATTGTATGGGCCTGAATAAAGGTCAGGACATTACATTTGCAGCATCGTTCATGTCTGCGATGGGAGTAACTGCAGATCAGCGCGGCTTTATATAGACCAGGCCGGGCAGCCGGCAGCAATCCAGCCATTATAGGAGTGGAGCAACCAGAAGCTGGATGCTAAGAGTTGTAGTTGTGTAAAGCAGTGTCTGTACCTGTGCACTAGAGGCAGCGCTGGTGTATCACAATGTGTGTCGGTGTGTACACAGGATGGTTGCGCGTCAGGGGGGCCTCCGCGGTTGCATCAGCCGAGATCAGGTGTCATTAAATAGCGGTGCGTCAGGAGAATATCCCAGATCTGGAGGGCAACATATTGCTAACCCCTTACTGCCTGCTGGATGTGACAGCGCAGGCAGATCTGCACAGTCATACTCCGCTGGCTTTTGCAGACTATTACTGCCTAGACGACGGAGACAGTTGTTCTTCTGTTCAGAGATCTGCAGAGCGTTGCACCACACCACCGTTCACATAATAATAAAACATTTATTCCAAGGCCGAGTTCACACAATGTGTTTTAGATGGGTTTTTTTCCCTCAGAAATGCGGTAAAATCAAAGCTTTGGAGTTTTTGTGGGTTTTTTTTTACAGCCTTTTGAGAAAATCCGGGATGTATCGTGTGAACACGGCCTAAGGGCTCATTCAGATGTTACGTTTTACCATCAGTGATTGTTGTGTACGGAAAAAATAATATACAGATAGATAAATTCCAAAGCTTTTCCTGTTCATGACAATGTTACAGGCGGCGCATCTGTCACAGATCTATAGACTTGTATGGGTAATTTTCATTCATAAACCCAATAAAAAGTGGATATGTACCCTTGGATTTTTTTTTTAAACCCCCCCCCCCCCCAAAAACACGGACATGTGAACAGCTCCACAAACCATAATGTGTTCACAGATGGAATATGTACATGAGAATCAGACGTCTGAATGAGGCCTAATGGAGCACGACAGTCTGTTCCCATCAGTCCTCATCGACTCGTGTATATACTGGATCCAGACTCGTTTGTTAATATGGCCGTTCTGTCACCGTACAGTACATGTTATCGGCAGCACATCCTGTTTACACCAAGCAATGTGTTCATAGATGGAACATGTACATAAGAATCGGACGTCTGAGTGAGGCCTAATGGAGCACGAGTCTCGATCCAATATATACACTAGGCGATGAGGACTGATGGGAACAGACTGATTAATATGACCGTTCTGTCACCATACAGTCCAGTCATCGGCAGCACATCTCCTGTTTACACCGAGCAATGTGTTCACAGATGGAATGTGTACATGAAAATCGGACGTCTGAATGAGGCCTAAGAGAGCACGACGAGTCTTGATCCAGTATATACACGAGCCAACGAAGACTGTTGGGAACAGACTGATTGTTAATATGATCGTTCTGTCACCGTACAGTACACGGTATTGGCAGCACATCCTGTTTACACCGAGCACTGTATTCACAGATGGAACGTGTACATGAGAATCGGACGTCTGAATGAGGCCTAATGGAGCACGACGAGTCTCGATCCAGAATATACACGAAGCGACTAAGACTGATGGGAACAGACTGATTGTTAGTATGACCGTTCTGTCACTATACAGTACACGTTATCAGCAGCACATCCCCTGTTTACACCGAGCAATGTGTTCACAGATGGAACGTGTACATGAGATTCAGACGTCTGAATGAGGCCTAATGGAGCATGACGAGTCTGGATCCAGTATATACATGAGCCAACGAAGACTGATGGGAACAGATTGATTGTTAATATGACCGTTCTGTCACCGTACAGTACACGTCATCGACAGCACATCCTGTTTACACCGAGCAATGTGTTCACAGATGGAACGTGTACATGAGATTCGGACGTCTGAATGAGGCCTAATGGAGCATGACGAGTCTGGATCCAGAATATACACGAGCCAACAAAGACTGATGGGAACAGACTGATTTTTAATATGACCGTTCTGTCACCGTACAGTACACGTTATCGGCAGCAGATCCCCTGTTTACAGAGTGATGTGCTGCTGATAAAATTAATTTTATCCTAGCATAAATGATCCGATCACTCGACGAATAAGCGTTTCACTCATTCATCAGGTGGTGATTGCTGTCAAATTTAAATGGGTCGATGGTCAAAAAATATCATTCTTACGAATGCTCGTTCACTGATTGTTGGCCCTCTAAGTGCACCTTTAAGGGAGGATGATCACCTGATCCTGAGTAAATGGATCTGAGATGATGTGATTGATAGTTCAAACTCCAACATGACCACTGTAACATGCACAGGACCGTATTCTCGGTCTGAGTGCTATCCGTTAAAAATGGATCGTTCTCTGGTCAATCATACTCAATGGGACAGTGCAGCATGCACGAGTTTCCTCCGTAAATTGGATGGCACCCACCCATTCAAGTCTATAACGTTTTGGAAGAATGTTCTCTGGTCATATGAGACAAAAGTAGAGCTTTTTGGAAAAGCCATCAATATAGAGTTTACAGGAAAAAGAAAGAGGCATTCAAAGAAAAGAACACTGTCCCTACAGTCAAACATGGCGGAGGTTTCCTGATGTTTTGGGGTTGCTTTGCTGCCTCTAGCACTGGACTGCTTGACTGTGTGCATGGCATTATGAAGTCTGAAGACTACCAACAAATTTTGCAGCATAATGCAGGGCCCAGTGTGAGAAAGCTGGGTCTCCCTCAGAGGTCATGGGTCTTCCAGCAGGACAATGACCCAAAACACACTTCAAAAAGCACTAGAAAATGGTTTGAGAGAAAGCACTGGAGACTACTAAAGTGACCAGCAATAAGTCCAGACCTGAATCCCATAGAATACCTGTGGAGAGATCTCAAAATGGCAGTTTGGAGAAGGCACCCTTCAAATCTCAGGGACCTGGAGCAGTTTGCCAAAGAAGAATGGTCTAAAATTCCAGGAGAGGATTGTCAGAAACTCATTGATGGTTACCGGAAGCGGTTGTTCGCAATTATTTTGGCTAAAAGATGTGCAACCAAGTATTAAGGGTACTTTACACGCTGCGATATCGGTACCGATATCGCTAGCGAGCGTACCCGCGCCCGTCGGTTGTGCGACATGAGCAAATCGCTGCCCGTGCCGCACAACATCGCTTACTCCCGTCACATGGACTTACCTTCCCTGCGACGTCGCTCTGGTCGGCGATCCGCCTCCTTTCTAAGGGGGCGGTTCGTGCGGCGTCACTGCGACGTCACATGGCAGGCGTCCAATAGAAGCGGAGGGGCGGAGATGAGCGGCCGGAACATTGCACCCACCTCCTTCCTTCCTCATTGCAGGTGGACGCAGGTAAGGAGATGTTTGTCGTTCCTGCGGTGTCACACATAGCGATGTGTGGTGCCACAGGAATGACGAACAACATCGTACCTGTCGCAGCAGCGATATTAAGGAAATGAGCGACGTGTCAACGAGCAACGATTTTTCACATTTTTGGGATCGTTGATCGTCGCTCAGTTGTGTTACACGCAGCGATGTCTGTAACGGCGCCGGATGTGCGTCACTAACGACGTGACCCCGACGATATATCGTTACCGATATCGCAGCGTGTAAGCACCCTTTAGGCTAAGGGTGCCAATACTTTTGTCTGGCCCATTTTTGGAGTTTTGTGTAAAATGTGATCAATGATTTGATTTTTGTTTCATTCTCTTTTGTGTTTTTTCATTGTAAGCAAAATAAATGAAGTTAATAATATGACGCCATGGCCGGGCTAGGTAGTCACAAATAGGGCCCCGCATTACACCTGTCCCTCATAGGTCACATACAGCCAAACACTTAAACCCTAGTCACCCCCTCAGGGCTTGATGGACACACCAGGGGGCGGAACCAGATGGTTGGAAGACGCCCACCGAGGAGTTCAGGGAGCCTGAGGTAGGAAAGTAAAAAGAACAGTTTCAGAGTTCAAGTTGGAGAGGAGTGTGGGCTGGAGCTGTGTGCAGCTCCAGCAGAGGAGAGAAACCAATTTGAGCAGGCGCCGGGGTAGGAGCCCTGGTACCTTTGGCTAGGAGGCATACAGAGGCCTCTGTCTGCAGGAGCCGGGAAGACGGCTCGGTGGAACTGAGGTGGACCAGGACAGGGTTGTAGCTCGCCGGTACCGACCCAGGGAACCGACTCGGAAACCGGAGCACAAAAGGGGGGTACTCAGACCCTGAAGCTAGGTCCAGATGCTACTGGGGGCTAGCTAATTAACTGATTGCGGCCAGGACTAGAGGTCCTGTCCCACCCAAAGTCCCGACTGAAGGCAACAGCCCAACGAGGGTTATAAGAAGCCACCGCCACGGCTCAGAGATCCCACGGGCCAATGTCTGCGGGCAAAGGGCTCCTTAGGCGACCACAAGCCGGGAGCGGACTCCTGAAGTTTCAAGCACAGGCAGTCCACCATCCAACAAAGGTGCGGGAGAAATACAGAGACCACCAGCCGGGTGGGGGACCAGACTGCAGCCGGCTGCGGGCACCAACCACCATCACCTTGGTTTACCAGAGACTCGTGTGTTTACTAATAGTGAGTACAACAGCACCCTCCGGTTGCCCATCTCCCTGCTCCACCAAACACTCCCAACGGGTCCCGGGGCCACCATCCCTGCTCACGGAGGGGTTAACAACTTGCTGCCGAACATCTCCCCCGGGTGCCTCGTAACTGCAGCGGTGGTGTCCACCTTCACCACATCCCGTGAGTGGCGTCACGAACTTAACACGGCTCCGGCCGTACATCTACGTATCCCAAACCACAACCCCCCCTTTAGTTGAAGTGACGGTGAGACCCCCGGGTCCGGAGACCCTCAAGCCACCAACTGAAGGTCCGGATCCGAGTGGCTCGGATGCCGAGCACGGGGCGGTACAAATAATACCAAAGAATTTGTGATTGCAATCATTTTCAAGAAGAAACAGAGTATTATCTGACAGAATTGCAGGGGTGCCAATACTTTTGGCCAGCACTGTATATGATTGCCCAGCACGCAAACGACAAATGGTGGGAATAATTGATCATAGACACCCTACAAATGGGCAGAAAGTTTGTCTGATGATTGGATTGTGTATTTTGTCATAAAAATCATTATTATCGGCAGCGCATCGCCCCGTATAAGCGGATGTGCTGATAACATGCACTGTCAGTCCAGTAGACAATGAATGGTGCAATGTGCACCTACACATCATTCAGGCCGAGGCTGCAGAGCCCCATTCTTGAGGTTTAGAGCCTTATTGTGTTCAAGGGTGGGATCCAAAACATTGAACTCCCAGCAATCAGCATCTTGTCCCCTCTCCAATTACTTAATTTTTTGAGATTAACAATTTAAGGACGGGTTCACAATAGTGTATTTCCTGGTCTGTATACAGACCGCTATGCCAGTCTGGCAAAGGGTTCCTCAATTTAAACTCATAGCGTCATATGTGTCTATGAGGCTATAAGTTCAGGTCAGGAGATCTGTGGTCAGTCTGGGCATTGTGGTTCATATATGGCCTATGAAATACACTCGTGTGAATCCGGTGTAGAGTAGTTGAGGGTGAGGGATTGACTCCGGATGCCCCTCTGTACTATATGAAACACCTGGCTGGGTATGTGATCTTTCGCTGTGTAGGCTGGGAACCCCTGCAGGCCGCATACTGCCGCTCGTGTCGGCTGGCCAGGACCGGATGATGACTCACACATACAAGCAGATCAACAAGTCTTTTTAAACCATAACTCTTAACTGTGCGGTACATTCTCATTCACGGCTTTACGTTTCAGATAACGGGCACTTATCTTCCACCACGTTATCGGTTTGCACAACATTATGAGACACAGTTAAACTTCCCACTGGGTTGCGTCCGATTTAACTTGGCTGGTGAGTCCCAGTGCAACCCAGGTCAACGTTACAGCACACATCGTGACGGTCACCTTCCTTTCCTTCATTCCCACGTACAATCTCCTAAGGGGTCCCATAATGGCAGGAGTAAAGCTTTGTTTACCCAGACTTCTATCACAAACTTCTCACTCGGCTGACTACGTTCACATGCCAGTTGAGATTAACCCGGTATCTTGACGGTTTAGGGGCCCGGCCACTAGAGTCCTGCACCAGTAGAAGTCACCCGGTATCTTGACAGTTTAGGGACCTGGCCACTAGAGTCATGCACCAGTAGAAATCACCCGGTATCTTGACAGTTTAGGGACCTGGCCACTAGAGTTCTGCACCTGTGCCGCCCCTGCAGCGGTCGAACCGCTCGGATCCAGGGTTGCTGCCGTGGCTCGAGGGTCTCCGGACCCGGGGGCTTGCGGCCACTCAAATGTAAAAGGGGGTACTATTTACAGGTGATGAGAGTTCGTGACACCACCCGTGGTTCGCGGTAAGGGAGTACCGCCGCTGCCAATGGGAGTACCCGGGGGAGATGGAGCGGAGCAGCCAGATGACGTTACCTCCATGGGTAAGGGAAGCCCCGGGACTCTGGATGATGGTGGAGCGGGGGTGCGCAGGGCCGGTTGGAAGCAGGGCAGGACCATGTACTCACTCAGGTAGCATCGGTGATGGTGCGACTGCAAAGCAGACGCTGACAACGAGGTAAACCAAGTCTCTGGGTGCCGCTGCCCTCTTGGGGGAGCCCATCTGGATATCCGTCCCCTGTAGTACTGCCAGGTGATCCGGAGCCTGCCTCCTTGCACAAATTCAAAGTGTTCTGGTGGCCCGTTGGCTTAAAGTTGGCTTAAAGCTCAACGCTCCCTCATTGTTGGTAGTGGAGCTGTGCTCTCAAGGGCTCACGCTTGGGATTTCTTTGGGCTGCATGGGTTGGAAAGCCCTATCCCCCTTGTTGCGCTAGTGCCCGTGATCTCTGAGTTTCTTGGAGACAGTCTATAAAGTCACTATCCTCCGCAGGTGAATTGCCAGATTGCCTGAAGCTACTCCCCGACCTAGGGTCCTGTACCCCGGTGTGCTTTCGGTCCCGGACCGGTTATTAAACTCAGATGCCTCCTGTCTCCAAGACCAGGGTTAGGCACCCAGCCTCAATACCCTGCGACCGGGTCTCCGACTCCTCCGGGCCCAGACCACCATCTGCGACCCAACTTGTCACAAACAGGGAGCCACCACTCCCTAGCTCCTCACTTCTCGACGGCTACAACTTCACTGTCTACTTCCCTCCCACCAGTCTTCCAGAGGTGGGCGGCCCTATTCCAGCTAGGCATCCCACTGGTGTGCCTGACAGAGTGTGGTGTGACGTGTGGTTGGGATTTTGGATGCTGATGGAGGCAGTACCATAGGTTGGGAAATAGCACCAGTGAGATTATATTAAAATTTAACCTTTATTTTTTTCCTAGTACCATAGGTTGGGAACCCAGAACCATGAGGGGTTGAATACTGCACTAAAGAATAGGAAGTGCAGTACCCTGTGACGCCCTGAATAGTCCAGGGGCGTCACACACTAGTAGAAGCCACCCGGTATCTTGACAGTTTAGGGACCTGGCCACTAGAGTCCTGCACCAGTAGAAGTCACCCGGTATCTTGACGGTTTAGGGACCTAGCCACAACAAATTGCTGCCCGTGGCGCACAACATCGCTAACACCAGTCACACGGACTTACCTTCCCTGCGACGTCGCTGTTGCCGGCAAACCGCCTCCTTTCTAAGGGGGTGGTTCGTGCGGCGTCACAGCGACGTCACACGGCAGCCGTCCAATAGCAGAGGAGGGGCAGAGATGAGCGGCTGGAACATGCCGCCCACCTTCTTCCTTCCGCATTGCCAGTGGACGGAGGTAAGGAGATGTTCGGCGTTCCTGCGGTGTCACACATAGCGATATGTGCTGCCGCAGGAAGAACGAACAACATCGCTACTCACCAGACGATTTTTCATAAATAAACGACCTCTCTCAGACAAACGATTTTTGCCCCTTTTGCGATCGTTTAAGGTCGCTCCAGCCTGTCACACGCTGCGATGTCGCTAATGACGCCGGATGTGTGTCACAAACACCGTGACCCCGATGATATATCGATAGCGATGTCGCAGCGCGTAAATGGCCCTTTAGTCTTACCACTCTTACACCGGCATGATTCCCAATTACCAACTATTCAGCTTAAGGCCGGCTTTGCACACTACGACATCGCAAGTCATCACGGATGTGCGTCACTTTCGATTTGACCCCACCGCTGCGATGTCGTAGTGGTGGGGTCAAATCGAAAGTGACGCACATCCGGCGTCACTTGCGATGTCGTAGTGTGTAAAACCTTTTTGATACGATGAACGAGCGCAAAAGCGTCGTTATCGTATCATCGGCGTAGTCTCCGACATTTCCATAATGCTGGTGCAGCGACAGGTACGATGTTGTTCCTCGTTCCTGCGGCAGCACACATCGCTGTGTATGAAGCCGCAGGAGCGAGGAACATCTCCTACCTGCGTCTCGGCTGCTATGAGAAGGAAGGAGGTGGGCGGGATGTTTACATCCTGCTCATCTCCGCCCCTCCGCTGCTATTGGCCGCCTGCAGTGTGACGTCGCTGTGACACCGCATGACCCGCCCCCTTAGGAAGGAGGTGGGTCGCCGGCCAGAGCGACGGCCGCAGGACAGGTGAGTGCATGTGAAGCTGCCGTAGCGATAATGTTCGCTACGGCAGCTATCACAAGATATCGCTGCTGCGACGGGGGCGGGGACTATAGCGTGCGACATCGCAGCATCGGCTTGCGATGTCGCAGCGTGCAAAGTACCCCTAACTCTTATGTGTCCAATTTGTCCTTAAATGAACTGAAAAAAAACGAGAAACAAAAAACTATGACCCTCTAATGACGATTAAACTGGATCAATATGTAATCAAGAATCACAGCACTAAACCTCCAAGACAAAGACAAGCCGTGCAGACTATCGCACCCATTTCTCCGTGATTTTTGCTCATACGGCGCATGTTACCCCATTTTTTGATCAAATCTCTGCAGATCATTGCTCTTGTAATTATGTGACCCCTCCAGAGCCTCCAACATCTGCAATGGAAAATCTTGGTCACAACCCAAGTAGAAGATTGTAAGACATCACAGCCCCGCGCCGCGTCTCTAAGCTGCAGATCATCTCAATTTGTTTTCTCCGCTGCAAAACATCTGTATAACATCAACAAGCTATTTTTGCCAGTGTCCCATACAGCATAATAATCCCTAACCACCCGCACTTCCCCGAGACTCGCACAAACCATTATCCTGACACACAACTCAACACGGCTTAACCCTACGTGTGCCGGCTGTGCTGAACATGAAAACCATTTCATTCTCTCGTTCCCTGCATCCACCTGTAGAAACCTTCTATAGCTCAGGTGCAGAGTATCACGTCTGTTAATGAATGGCTTTTGGAAAAAGGGGAGGAAAAAAACAAAAACAGAGACTAGCCGGGTGGTGAAGGGGTTTATGCACAAAATACCAAAATAGAGGCAAAAAAATGCCAAAAAAGAGTCAAAAAGGCAGTAAGAACACAAAATCAAAAATGCAACAAACACCGATGGTGGGAACGTAGCCTTAGTCAGATTCCCGAAATGCGAATGTCACCAAGTGTAGCATTGTGTGGCAGATCTCCCTCCGGTCCCTGCCTGGAGTAAGGTTTCTGGAAAAATTTTCAATTTGGTGCATTTTTTTGCAAAATTTCAAAGCATTTGTGATATTTGGTGCTGAAAAGTCTCAAAAAATGATCAAAGTGAACCTGTCAGGTCCAATACGCACCAGAACCACGAGCAGCCCTGGGTGCATATTGCTAATCCCTGCCTAACTGTCCCTGTATACACTAGCGTAGATAAAGAGATCTTTAGAAAAAGTATTTTTAAATATCCTTTATGATATGCTAATGAGCGCGGGGACTAGTCACAATGGCGTTACTTCCCCCGACTAGACCGCCCTCTTAGCATGTTAGCACACCCACAGAGGAGTGCGAACATGTTATACAATGCCCATTACCCAGTGTCATCGGCGGTGATGTGCGTACCTGTGTCCGTTGTCACCTCCTCAGATGGCCCTTTAGTCTTACCACTCTTACACCGGCATGATTCCCAATTACCAACTATTCAGCTTAAGGCCGGCTTTGCACACTACGACATCGCAGCGGTGGGGTCAAATCGAAAGTGACGCACATCCGGCGTCACTTGCGATGTCGTAGTGTGTAAAACCTTTTTGATACGATGAACGAGCGCAAAAGCGTCGTTATCGTATCATCGGCGTAGTCTCCGACATTTCCATAATGCTGGTGCAGCGACAGGTACGATGTTGTTCCTCGTTCCTGCGGCAGCACACATCGCTGTGTATGAAGCCGCAGGAGCGAGGAACATCTCCTACCTGCGTCTCGGCTGCTATGAGAAGGAAGGAGGTGGGCGGGATGTTTACATCCTGCTCATCTCCGCCCCTCCGCTGCTATTGGCCGCCTGCAGTGTGACGTCGCTGTGACACCGCATGACCCGCCCCCTTAGGAAGGAGGTGGGTCGCCGGCCAGAGCGACGGCCGCAGGACAGGTGAGTGCATGTGAAGCTGCCGTAGCGATAATGTCCGTTGTCACCTCCTCAGATAGCAGGTTTAGGGTCAGTGCGCATGATCAGAAGTCTCGGCACTTTCGGTCATATGCACTAGACCTCTCTGGGATGCGTACATCCAGCTTCATAGTACGCATGACTGGACTTCTGATCATCTGAGGCGGTGACAATGAACACAGGTTTTCCCCTGCCTGTTTTCCTTCCCTAGTGTGTTGTTCTAGTGCAGTGGTGGGGCTAGCATCCCTTACCTGCCCACTCCCTAGCCAGGGACTATTGTAGGGTCACTCAGGGCTTCAGCTTCTTTCTCAGCGCCAGGTGAGGAACCTGTATAGGGACTGGCTAGGAGTGCAGGGTACAGCGGCAGGTAAGTGGAAGAGGTGTCCATCTTCCCTCTCACTAGTCCTAGGACTCACCATTGTAAAAAGTGTCCCCGGTGTACCCTTTGTTAGTTGTGGTGTTACTCTTGTCGTGTGTTTCGGCTCATGCTGCACTCTTCCCTAGTCTGCGCCGTGACCGGGTTGTCACCTTCCTGAGCTACAAAGGTGATATATTTTTGTTATTTCTAGACGTGTGGATTTTTTATTGGAGCCTCCATGAAGCTGGGTGACAACTTCCATTGTGCTATGTTGGCCATATTGGTTGTCAGTCACTCAAGTTTACCATAAATACTATATATAAATTTATTGCAGACTGATAGAAGTTGACAACTCAGGAGCCGTTATTTCTGGAGGATAATGCTCGTTATTCCAGCTGCCCCCCGTGCTGTGAAGGTCTTCAGTTTTACCATAAAGGAGCAACGGTCAGCAGCGAGACAGCGATGGGGCTGCAGATCGGATCGCGTTACATGCTTATTGTAGGAATTCCAAGCAATTTTCAAGTAACTGCACACACAAGCTATTTGCAAGGAATTATCCGCCTATGTAAATTATACATCAGCCGTGGTATTGTTCGCATTGAAGAGGGCCCTTCAAGGTGACAAATGGCAGACGGCTATTATAACATGGAAGCACTCTTGTTAGAAAGGCCATTTCTGCAGATAGCATACAATTTCCTTTTATCCAATGGCTTCTGACGCTAGAAGCTTTTACGAAAAGAAGCATATACATAATAAACAGGAAACTGGATAAGACATCAGGACACAGTGTATATGTGAGAAATAGACTGAAGGCTGCGTCTACATAGGACGCTGTGCACATTACCAATATATTGTCCCCCCCAGTGCAGTGTGAGGTGACAAGGGCCCTCCAGAGATATGGAATTTAGGGCCCACTGTTCAGCTACTACATATACTGTATTTTTCGGATTATAAGACGCACTTTTCCTCCCAAAAATTTGGCGATTCAGGTGCCAGAGGGTACTGCCCCTCACCCGAGGTGCAGTATTCATCGCGGATATGGAGGAAGTCGTCACCGGTAACCACCACCAAAACATTTATCCAACACATAACACGGGAGCTCTTCCACTGGGACTGGGCTAGGGTAGGTGCTGGGGTGGCCATCATAAGGAATGGGACCACTTGCCCACTAGTTCAGGAATCCGGGAGGTAGGGCACCAACAGGGGTAGTTAGGAGCCATCTCACACACAACAGTCAGTCATCTCCGGGCACGGCAAGCGCCAGGTCGCAGAGAGAGAGAGAAGCAAGCAAAAACACAGATAGTTCAGGGCCCGTGGGCTGGAGCTGGAGACTCGACCCGGGTTCTTAGGAAAGAAGGGGGATCCCAGGGTTCGCGGAGAGTGCAGAAGGCACCTGTGACCCGTTCCCCAGGAGCTGGGGGTGGAGGGGTACTGTCGAAAGGTGATGCACAGAAGGAAACACCGGCCTTGACCTCCGAAATATCCTGGATTGGAAGGTGCCCATCACAGCGTAGCCCCGCACTCTAACGGCAGAGTGCTACTGTGTCGCCCTGGGCAAGCCAGGGGACACAGGTCACAACACCACCACACCCCACACTCCAGGTAGGCACATCTGCTAACCAGAAATCCTTGTTGCCTTCCTCCAGGAGTCTGTTGATGCACACCAGGGGGTGGGCCAGGCGGTTGGCTCCGCCCACCAAGGAGCTCACAACTCTGGAGGCAGGAAGTACCAGGCAGAAAGCTCAGGGAGGAGGAAGTGGAAGGAGTGAGAAGGCCCAGGCAGGGCAAGTGTGAGGAGCAAAAGTAAGAGTAAACAACAAGAAGTGAAAGTAAGAGAAGTGAAAAAGGAGGAAAGCAAGAAGTGGTGACAGCGCAGAGAGAGTGCAAAGCCTGAGAGCCCAGCTGTGTGTAGGGCTAGAACAGCAAGGTCAGCGACGGCGGTGACTGTCCGGAGGGGGACCGTTTGGAAGTTCCTGGAAGGACCCCGTTGGCTGTGTGCCCGGTGGTCTGGAGCAGTGTTCCGAAGGACAGTCAGCACCAGGGCAGGGGCCTCTCGGACCCCGGCAAGGCTAGGAGTCGCCCAATTTGCCGAATCCGTCAGTGAAGGGGACGTAGATCCCCCAGCAGCCAAGTCCCGATTGACGGCAACAGCCCGACCATTACAGGGGAGACACCGCCACCGCCAGGGCACCAGTTTCCCCAGGGCCAGCGCCTGCGGGCAAAGTGTAGAGCTCCTCCGGCCGAGACTGCAGTCGGGGAGCGGGTAACCGGAGGGAATCCACCGCTACCATCAGTCAACACAGGTGCAAGGAAGAGAGACATCACCGTCACCTACCGGGAGTGCAGGTGCAGCCGTCTGTGGGACCGTCCTACCAGCCGTTTGGTTTACCGTACAAACTGTGTCCAAGTCTCAGGCTGAGTGAGTACCATAGTGCCGCAAGGCACAGCGCTGCCCCCGCGTCCCTGCGCCCTCCAGGCCCTACACTTTACATCTCTTCACCGGGCCCCGGGATCACCAACCCCTACCCACGGAGGGGCAACCCAACACCTGGCTGCTCCCATCACCATCCCCGGGATCCCCATCCAAAGCAGCGGTGGTGCAATCACCACAACCGTGGGTGGCGTCACGAACTATAACAATCCCCACACCCAACACCCCCCTTTCACTCACGGGCGAGGAGTGTCGCTCGAGAAACCCCGGGATCCGGCCTACGGCTCGAGCCACCAGGAGCAGCTGCCGGACCCGAGCAGAAGGGGTGAGCGCGGTGTGCTGACACCCTCCTCCCCGCCTGCGACAACTTGGCGTCACGAACAGGATCTTACCGCTCTGCCGTCTGGTAGAGGTGCGCCTTGTTACCGCCGGAGGTATCCGGCAGAAAAATTTCAGAAGCCGCCATCTTTGGCGCGAAAAGTTCCCGCTCGAGCGTCTTCTCGAGCAGTAGAGGCGCGAAGGCCAAAACCCCGCCCCGAGAGAGGAGGGGCCGGAAAGAGCTAAGGGGGACGAAATGGCGGCTGGCCGCATGTGAGCGCGGCTGTGGAAGCAGGGACGCCAGGACCCTGCGGCCATTTATTGGTTCCTGGAAGAAGCCGCTGCTAAAGATGCTGAGTCCGACCAACAACACCGTGGTCCCCGCGCCTGGCATCGCGGCGCGGGTGGAAGTCCGGACCGCCCAGCTAAGCAGCCGTCTGCAGGTCCGTATGCAGCTCCTCCTGGAGGAGTGGGAGGCCGACATGGTGGAAGTGGTGGCTGCTATGCGGAGATGCGAGGTGGAGGAAGATTTGGAGGAACGGGTAAGAGACCCACGTCCCTGTATTCCCGAGGGATCGGCCGCTGCGGCTGAGGGGCCCGGCCTACACCCGTTCACCCTGCTGCCTCTCCCGCTACCCGCGTTAGCTGCTGCTGCCCCGCCACTAGGCCCGCTACCACCACCACCGGTAGCGGTACCCTGCCAATCCGCCCCGGCGGACCGACCAGCAGCAGAAGCTCATGACCACCCTGAACCGCTTCTATGGAAGAAGCCAAAGGCTGAGCCCGTCAGCAAAGATGCACCGGAGGCACGGCGGGGATGCAGCTGCCAGGAGGCAGAGGAGGCCATGTCACAGCGGGGTCCCTCATTACTGAAGGTGCCGGTCGTAGCCGACACGGAGGGACTCTGGCTGGGTCCGTCCCCCGCACACGCTGAACCGGAGCAAACAGAAAGTACTCCCGGCTGGGAGCGGCGGCAACAGCAGCTGCGCAGGGAGATCGATGCCCGAGAGGGGTGTAGAGCGGATGTGCATGCCCGCATGAATATGGAAGAAGATCGCCTGCAGCGAGCTACCATTGGGGTCCAGAGCGGTGCACCGTGTGAAGGTGGCACTAGAGCCCCGCGAGTGAGAATGGACTGCTGAGCCGCAAAAGGCAGCGGAGTGCCGCTGCACAGTCCCCGTTGGGACCACGACTTTGTTGCTTGTTTAAAAAAGTTTGAAAGTTTGCCAAAGTTGAAAGATGATGAAAAATGATTATCCGAGTTTTCACCTGATTCACCGTGTGATTTGCAACCGGCTGGAGCCGGCACCGTTGTCCCCGTGGGGACCGTTTAAAGTTTAAAAATGCATGGGAACTATCCATGGACAAGCCCGTGAACTCTGCAGGGCAACCACAAACGTTAGTGGCTTGTAAATATGTTGGGTACCGTTACCGTTTCCGCAATGCCGCCTCCGGAGAGGCAGGTTGGAGGGAGGGCCCTGAGCAGAGCAGGCCAGGGCCCAGCCACCAAAGGAACCGGTGGCTACCCTCTGGAGGGAAGGACAGATCCCGCTCGGGTACCGTGTGCTGGACTGTGGGTCAAGGGGTGCTGCCTGGGCTTTAGGGGCAGCATCAGGGCCAGGTTACTTGGGTGGGAGAGAGCGGAAACCGTGACCGTATACCGTTGAAACGTTAAAAAGAAAATGTGCCTCCCGTCTTGGGAAGAAGTTATTGAAATGTATATATGTTTAACCCTGTTATCCCCTTTTTACAGAAAAATAAAACCGGTGTAGGACGGCAGCCCGCGGACGGTCTGCATTTTGCTAAGGGGGAATGTGTCGCCCTGGGCAAGCCAGGGGACACAGGTCACAACACCACCACACCCCACACTCCAGGTAGGCACATCTGCTAACCAGAAATCCTTGTTGCCTTCCTCCAGGAGTCTGTTGATGCACACCAGGGGGTGGGCCAGGCGGTTGGCTCCGCCCACCAAGGAGCTCACAACTCTGGAGGCAGGAAGTACCAGGCAGAAAGCTCAGGGAGGAGGAAGTGGAAGGAGTGAGAAGGCCCAGGCAGGGCAAGTGTGAGGAGCAAAAGTAAGAGTAAACAACAAGAAGTGAAAGTAAGAGAAGTGAAAAAGGAGGAAAGCAAGAAGTGGTGACAGCGCAGAGAGAGTGCAAAGCCTGAGAGCCCAGCTGTGTGTAGGGCTAGAACAGCAAGGTCAGCGACGGCGGTGACTGTCCGGAGGGGGACCGTTTGGAAGTTCCTGGAAGGACCCCGTTGGCTGTGTGCCCGGTGGTCTGGAGCAGTGTTCCGAAAGACAGTCAGCACCAGGGCAGGGGCCTCTCGGACCCCGGCAAGGCTAGGAGTCGCCCAATTTGCCGAATCCGTCAGTGAAGGGGACGTAGATCCCCCAGCAGCCAAGTCCCGATTGACGGCAACAGCCCGACCATTACAGGGGAGACACCGCCACCGCCAGGGCACCAGTTTCCCCAGGGCCAGCGCCTGCGGGCAAAGTGTAGAGCTCCTCCGGCCCAGATTGCAGTCGGGGAGCGGGTAACCGGAGGGAATCCACCGCTACCATCAGTCAACACAGGTGCAAGGAAGAGAGACATCACCGTCACCTACCGGGAGTGCAGGTGCAGCCGTCTGTGGGACCGTCCTACCAGCCGTTTGGTTTACCGTACAAACTGTGTCCAAGTCTCAGGCTGAGTGAGTACCATAGTGCCGCAAGGCACAGCGCTGCCCCCGCGTCCCTGCGCCCTCCAGGCCCTACACTTTACATCTCTTCACCGGGCCCCGGGATCACCAACCCCTACCCACGGAGGGGCAACCCAACACCTGGCTGCTCCCATCACAATCCCCGGGATCCCCATCCAAAGCAGCGGTGGTGCAATCACCACAACCGTGGGTGGCGTCACGAACTATAACAATCCCCACACCCAACACCCCCCTTTCACTCACGGGCGAGGAGTGTCGCTCGAGAAACCCCGGGATCCGGCCTACGGCTCGAGCCACCAGGAGCAGCTGCCGGACCCGAGCAGAAGGGGTGAGCGCGGTGCGCTGACACCCTCCTCCCCGCCCGCGACACTACCAGTGAGTAAAAGAACTTGAACTGTACCCTCTGTGTCGTCCCATCACTGCCGGCGCTCGCAACTTCGCGCCCCTCCACCATAGGCGACTACTACAACCATCATCCTCCCTAGGGCCTAGCTCTACCTATGGAGAGCTGCAACACCCGAGCTACGTCACCATCTGCCCCAAAAGAGAGACTATCCGCAGCGGCGGCTAATAACTGGCCGCATACTACAGGTGGCGTCACGAACAACTACGTCCCTCATCCCCATCCCCAGCTTTATTGACACAGCCAGGGTCACAGAACCGGGCCAAGCTACCGCAGCGACCCAGGAGGAGAGCCACGGCCCGGTAACGAGTAGCCCACGACCCTGTGGGCGCGTCATAAGCACCAACTCCGGGCGCCATTTCTTTGAAGCTCACACCTCCTACAGTTTCTGGAAGTTACTGCTTAACAGTGCCCGCAGCGAGCATCTGGGACACCCATGTCACTGCCCGCAGCATCGCCCTATTCCATCACCGCCCCTGCCTCCCGTGAACCTGCTCCACCACCGAAGGCCGCCCCCCTGGTAAGAAACCACGGGATTATAAGACGGACCCCGTTTTTTACCTTTTGTTTCTCTAAATTTGGGGTGCGTCTTATATTCCAGTGCATGTTATAAAAAAATACGGTAATTAAATTGGCAGTTTGATAAATAAATGATGAGATGCTGCCATTGTCGGTACACGATAAATCAAGTGTATTGTGGCAATTACTACTCATATAAGGTGTTAGGTGACCAATTCCTGCACAGGGGCCCACCAGGAAATTCTCCTGTTCCCCGGTGGGCCAGTCCGAGCCTGCCCCAGTGTATAAAGGGCTGCATCTACAAGTACATAAAAGCTGCATCATATAAGAAAAGAAGAAATTTGTCTCCATCTTGTCTCCATTCATAGGCATACATAGAAAATAATTACGACACCCACCTCTGTGACATGATCTTGAATGCATCTGGCAGGTAGCACTGCACATTCTCCATCTGGAAGGGGTCAGCATCGCAAATCTTGTCATCCGTACGCCCATAGTTTGCGTTTTCCACCATGATGACATCACTGCCCGGGCACCGCAGCTCAATGGGATATCCTTCACATGCCAGCTCGCGCCGCATCAGCCCAAATGGTAGAGCCGCTCGACTCAAGCCTGGAGGAAAAATCAAAATGCGTTAGTGACCTGATGCAAACAAACTAAAGCAATGATGCGGCGGAGTATTAGAGCCTGGGCTCCTGATCAAATAGTGGATTGGGGAGGAAACAGGTTTAGTCAGTGTTAGAAAGTTGTGACATTTTCTACAACTGAAACATCATTTTCAACTCCATTTATTAGAATATGTATAATGTATCTCAAGAGAAAAAAAAATTATGCTTTTAGGCTCTAAAATTCAACTGCAGATTTCTCCTTCCTAATTTTCTGAACCTGGAGCCCAAAATCTGTATTCAGTGAAGACTTTCCCATTACTGAGATAGGGGATGGCAGTTGGTGCTGTTGAGAGTCTATGATGACGGGAGGATGGAGAAGCTATATGAAGAGGGAGGAGCTAGATGCAGAGGGAGGGGCTAGAGGCAGAGGGAGGAGCTTGAGACAGAAGGAGGAGCTAGAAGCAGCGAGAGGAGCTAGAGGCAGAGGAAGGAGCTAGAGGAAGAGGGAGGAGCTAGAGGCAGAGGGAGGAGCTTGATACAGGGAGGAGCTAGAGGAAGAAGGAGGAGCAAGAAGCAGCGAGAAGAGCTAGAGGCAGAGGCAGAGGGAGGAACTAGAGGCAGAAGGAGGAGCTAGAGGCAGAGGAAGGATCTAGAGGCAGAGGGAAGAACTAGAGGCAGAAGGAGGAGCTTGAGGCAGAGGGAGGAGCATGAGGGAGAGGGAGGAGCTAGAGGCAGAGGCAGGAGCTAGAGGCAGAGGGAGGAGCTTGAGGCAGAGGGAGGATCTAGAGGCAGAGGGAGGAACTAAAGGCAGAAGGAGGAGCTTGAGGCAGAGGGAGGAGCTAGAGGCAGAGGGAGGAGCTTGAGGGAGAGGGAGGAGCTAGAGGCAGAGGAAGGAGCTAGAGGCAGAGGGAGGAGCTTGAGGCAGAGGGAGGAGCTAGAGGCAGGAGGAGGAGCTAGAGGCAGAGGGTGGAGGTAGAGGCAGAGGGAGGAGCTTGAGGCAGAGGGAGGAGCTAGAGGCAGAGGGAGGAGCTAGAGGCAGAGGGAGGAGCTAGAGGCAGAGGGAGGAGCTAGAGGCAGAGGGCAGAGATAGAGGCAGAGGGAGGAGCTAGAGGCAGAGGAAGGAGCTAGAGGCAGAGGAAGGAGCTAGAAGCAGAGGAAGGAACTAGAAGCAGAGGGGGAGCTAGTGGCAGAGTGGGGAGCTAGTGGCAGAGTGGGGAGCTAGTGGCAGAGGAAGGATCTAGAGGTGGAGGGGGAGCTAGAGGCAGAAAGAGGAGCTAGAGGTAGAGCTCCACCCCCTTTTCCATCTTCTATCTATATAGAATCTCATCACCAACTGCCATCTCCTCTCAGTAATGGGAAAGTCTTCACTAAATACAGATTTTACATCAGAATTGAGAAGTTTGGTAATGACTGATCAATTCTGGTAGAGAAAGAATCAAATGCCTGATCTATCAAAATATAAAATAAAGTATTCTGACTGTTAAAGGGCGTAACAATAAAAACATAAATAAATCAAAACTCCAGAAGAATTACGGTTTTTTGGTCGTCACAACATTTCATGAAAATGATCAAAACAGCACACCCAAAAATGGTATAATTAAAAACTGCAGCTCAAGATGCAAACACTAAGCCGTCACTGAGCCCCAGATCCTGAAAAATGAGAACACTGCGGGTCTCGGAAAATGGCCACAAAAGCGCAATTCTTTTTTTTTTACATTTTCTGAATTTTTTTCACCACTTAAATAAAAAAGAAAAACTATACATGTTTGGTATCTACGAACTCGTACCGACCTGCGAACTCATACTGCCAGGTCACTTTTACCATGTAGTGAACATGGTAAACAATATGGAGCAGAATGAATGGTGTCGTTCAAAAGTACAACCCATCCTGTACAAAAACAAGCCCTCATATGGCTATATAGATGGAAAAATAAAAAAGTTATGGCTCTTGGAAGAAGGAAAGGAAACATGAAAATGAAAAACGGGAAATCGCCAGGTGGTGAGGGGGTTAAAGAAAACCTGGTCCTACAATAAAGCATTATACCAGTTTGTAGTAATCTGAAGCTTCATGCATACTATTGTGTAAGTGCAGTGAGGGGAGGCACCAACATTCCCAAATTAGTTTGCATGCGGCGTTAGAGCTTGTTTCCCAGCACTGGTCCATTGGATTACTAATATACTCCTGATCAGCCTGGCAGGGAGGAAGTAAAGGGCAGCATTAACTCAAGTCTCCTTCTAGATTACCTGAAATTCATATAAATAATATACGCACCTTGCAATTATATTGAGCTCCCAAACAAGATCTATCACACACTTGAAAACTTGATGCCCACCATGGGGAACAGGTTAGGAAGTAAAACACTGGAGGCGCGCTATCGGCGTAGTTCCTATGTCAGATTGAAAGGGGTATTCCCATCTCCAAGATGCTATCCCAATGTGTAGTAGGTGTAATATTAATAATAGCAAATACCTACAATTAAACATGTAGTATAGATCTCCTGATTAGCTATGTCTCTTACCTCATGTGCAGGGCATTGCAGCTTAGGTATTTATGGTTACTACCACAAGCAACTAACTATCACTATATGAAATGTAGTAACCATGGATATCTAAGCTGCAATGCCCTGCACATGAGGTAAGAGGCATGGCTAATCAGGAGAACTATACTATATTTCTAATTGGAGGTATTTGCTAATATTGTTATTATTATTACACCTACTACATATTGGGATATGATCTTGGAGATGGAAATACCCCTTTAAGGCTCTCAATACACATTATAGAAAAGTCCACCATTCAACCATCTAAGGCCTCTTTCACACGTCAGTGAACAACACATATCTTGTTCACGAATGTGTTGAAGGTGCGTATGGCCTTCCATGTGCCGTGATTTTGGCACACGTGTGTTTTCCGGGAGCTATCCGTGATAACACACGAAGAGCAGAAACTTTTTACTCACCTATCCCAGGTGCTGCTGTCTCCGGTGCTGCTGCTGCTTCCGGGGCTGTAGTGCAGTGAATATGCAATGAGCATAATGAGAGGGCCATGAAGTAAATGAGAGCAGCACTAAAGACAGGGGAGTATAGAAATTGATTTTATTTCAAAGAGACGTGTTTTCTCCGGTACGTGTCACACTGATCACACCACTGTGCAAGTCCGGGTGACATCAGTGCTGCCAGAGAAAAACGGACTTGTCTCCATGCGGAACACACATACACGTATGTGCTCCATCTGGACACACGGTCCTTGTGGAATCACTGATCTGTGCGCAGACCCATTGATTTTAATAGGTCTGTGTATGTCAGTGTCTCCGGTACATATGAAAACGGCGTCATACGTACCGGAATCACTGACGTGTGAAGGGGGCCTTATGTCATGTGAATGGTGACCTCCTGATTCTCACCCAACAGATGATGACGAGGAAGCGAAACATTCGCCCATTGGAATTTCAACCGCTGATCCTTTTATTCTGCAAGGAGTGAAGCCGCTGCCAAAGGACTGGCACCAACGCTTTCATACAGAACTCGAGAGCCAAGCATAATGTGTAAGGAAAAGTTACGAGAAAGATAGCAGGTGACTCAATGATCAATTGGCTGGCAACTATCTAATGTGTATAGCTACTTTTACCATGCAAGGAATGATTTCAGCTCTGAAGCTGCAGAATTATAAATACAGCTCCAGACTAAAATATAGATTGAAAGTCAGGATTAGGGTAAGTAATAGTAAACTGTTACATTATCCAATAGAGCTATAAAGCCTTTAATGTTAAACAATATCAAACAGAACCTGTTAAGCCCGCTTTAAACACTACAATATATCTTACGATGTGTCGGCGGGGTCACGTCGTAAGTGACGCACATCCGGCATCGTAAGGTACATTGTAGTGTGTAACTGCTACATGAGATTGTGAATGGACGGTAAACCGTTCATCGCACGCACGCCGTTCATTGCTCATGAATTGAACGTCAGATTGTTCATCGTACCTGGGGTAGTGCACATCGCAGTGTGTGACACCCCGGGAACGATGAACAGATCTTACCTGCCTCCCGCGGCTCCCGCCGGCAATGCGGAAGGAAGGAGGTGGGCAGGATGTTTAAATCCCGCTCATCTCTGCCCCTCCGCTTCTATTGGCCGGCTGCCGCGTGACGTCGATGTGACGCAGAACGTCCCTCCCACTCCAGGAAGTGGACGTTCGCCGCCCACATCGAGGTCGTATGGACGGGTAAGTACGTGTGATGAGGGTTAGTCGTTTGTGTGGCACATTCAACAAAATTGAACGTGCCGCACATACGATGGGGGCGGTTACGATCGCATACGAAATCATAACATGTAAAGCAGGCTTTAGGGACCTGATTTTAGAAGCACCAAATGAAAAATACAATACATTGCTGGAGGAGCGGATTTTCTGTTGTATTAAACACTCCAAATAAGCATTCTGATAAGTCAGATAAATAGGGAACTCCCTGAATGTATCCAGCACATGATGGTGCAGAGCTGAACTATTAGTGTTGGATGGTTGGAATTTTACAGTCATTTTGATGAATCGCTGCTCTTTAAGAAGCACTCATTCCTCGTGGTAAATCCCTACAGTAGGATGGAGTTATTAGTGTGCAGGGTCATTAATAATGCAGGGTTTAGTCATTCACAATGCCGCAGGTAGTATCTAGCCAGCATGAAATCGGCCATAAGGAGTGCTCCCATCACACTATCTATCCATCGTCTATCGATCCATATTTATATACTAAATATCTATCCCATATCTATCCCTCTATCTATCTATCTATCTATCTATCTATCTATCCCTCTATCTATCTATCTATCTATCTATCCATCTGATACCCATCTATATACCCATCACGGACTACTGACATGGCCACCAGATCAGGAACCTGTGAATCGATTTGCTCATCTCCAGTGGATAGATCGATCAGATAAAATTAGTTGGCACATTTGTAGATATATCTACATATGCACCAACTAATTTGACCTAATCTATCTATCTATCTATCCATTAGAGATGAGAAAATCGATTCACAGGTTCCTAATCTGGTGGCCATGTCAGAAGTCCATGACCGCTGGATAGGAGTCCTGTAAACCACCTCTTACCTGCCAGATTCACCAGCAACTCTTCTGATTAGTAGACCTGCTGCAACATCATCATTGCTTGTGACACAACGCAATGATGATATTACATCGGGTCTACTAATAAGAAAAGGTGCCATTGATTCTACCAATTAGGAGGCGGTTCACAGAACTCCTATATGGCAGTCACGGAACTAGATGTCACACAGAGTTTTGCTCAAAACTCGCCTATTGTCATGGCAGCATGAGACACTGTTCACACTACAGATTCTGATACTCTATGTTTTCTCTGGTGTTTCTGAGTTACAAAGCCAGACTCGAGCGTTGACCAGCTGTGTGCTCATTCATGGTCAGGCTAGCAAGAGGTAACCTCTGCTAGCCTGTTGGTTACCTCTGTTGGAAACCTATCACATTTGCTCCCCACCTTTTAAAGATGGTGGAATCTGTCTTCCCTTGCTGACTATAGTGTATTGCTGTATTGGTCAGTGTGCGCTTGTACCCCAGTTCTACTGGTGATTATATTGCAGAGTTCTTGGAGTTGTTGTGGAAGTTCTTCCGTCGTCTTGTTGTTTCCTCCCTGCTTCTTATTTTCCTCCTTACCTTTTATTGTCTTATACCTCTGTGCTGTGAGATATTTTTTTTTTTCCTGTTGGTTTAATCACACTCCTGTCCCAGCCCTTCCCTGGGGTAAGATAAGGGCTTCTCAGGAGCAGGGTCAGGCTGCTTTCACACATCCGGTTTGAGCCGTGCGGCTCAATCCGGCTGTGAAACCTATGCAACGGATGCGGTGAAAACACCTCATCCTTTGCATAAGTTTTTTACATGCGGCCCGTCCGGTTTTTGCCGCTTGCGGCATGCTACTGAGCATGCGCAGTGGCAAAAAAAGCATGCGGCGGCCGGATGTGGTTTTTGCCGCATCGCGCCACATCTGGCATCCATAGGGATGCATTGGGAAAAGCGCCGCATCGGCAGGATGCGGCGCAATGCGTTTTTTTTTTGCCGCACAAAAAAACGTGCCAGGCAACGTTTCATCCGGCTGCCACATCGGCTAAATCTGCCGCATGCGGCAAAAACCGGACCGAACGCAAGGCCATGCGGCACAATGCGGCACTGATTAAAGTCTATGCAGGAAAAACGCAACCGGCAGCAAAAAAAAAAACGGTTGCGTTTTTCCTGCAAAGTGCCGGATTGTGCCGCATAGCAAAAACCGGATGTGTGAAAGCAGCCTCAGGAAGGTGGCTCGAACATCCTCACCTTCAGAGGTAACTCTGGGATCAGGAATAGCTAGGGTCCCCCTAGTCTAAGGGCCAGTCTCGGAGCCTCTGTCCTCAGTTTTCTCCATAACATTCGTGACACTAGCACCCTGAGAATCACTACTATCTATATCTACCTTATTATTGTCAAATTTATCTTACATCTAACTAATATCAATTTAGTCAATGTCTCACATCTATCTATATTTATCATTATGTCTATTTATCTGTGTACAGATGATTGTAGACTTAGATTTTTTATTAATAGTAGATGACATGAAGATAGTAAGTCAAGACACACAAAAACATCCCCAAATTGCTCAACAGGGATCAGCCATTGTTGTGTTGGTATTGAGCAGGTGCTGTATGACCTGTAGACATGCCGCGTACTGACATATAGAGAGAGATGATTAATATTGTGCCTGCATTATCCATAGTGATGGATGTCCTTTAAGGTGGGAGATCCATTGCTTCATTAGTCCTCGAGGTTTATTCAGTTCCAACCCCATCTCTGATGATTTGTACGACATGTTTAGACTGGATATTCATGATTAGTTTCTAGACGCTTGAGGAGGACACTAAATAACTGAAATGCAATCTGCATCGGAGGTGGCCAAGTAAAATATAGCTCATAATAAGAGATCGTTGACATTCACCTGGAGAGAGATCGGAAGATCTTACATAAATAGAGGAACCACCCTGAAGAGAATAGATGGGGTTGTCCAATTAGGATCTATATTCCCTATCCCTCTTCCAAGAGCTACTGGTGGCTTTAATGATTTCAGTAACAACGTAAGTATTAGCTTATTTCAAATGTTGATCTTTGCTGTCGGATCTTTACTGATCAAGAATGTGTCCAGGAATGTGAAGGAACTATACAACAAGGATATATACATTATATATCCCTTTATCTTTACCATTCATCTCCTGGTTATATGCACATTCTCCCGAAAAATCCAAAAGGTACTCAGACAAAAAGTAGACCTCCCTTACTCCTAGAAGAGTATGTAACTCTCCAGGGTGCCACAGAAGTCTCATGTAAAGCAGTTTTCCCTGGTGTGCATGGCATCAGGACGCTTTGACACCCAGAAGCAAATTCTTGAGCAGGACACTAAAGGGTCTGTAAAATGGGCAAGGTTATAAAAAAGGTTACTCACGTAGAAGAATTTTGAAAAAGTGTGGTTATAGAAGAACGTTTTTTTGTGTGACGCCCTGGCCTATCAGGTCGTCACATGGTATTGTGCAATCTGCCCTTCTGTGAAATATCCACCTCCTCCTTGGTTACGGGTCCCCAACTTGTGGTGTTGCAAAAACTAGCTAATCAAAATCCTGGGAACACTCTGCACCACACCGACCAGACACACCAGTGGACAGCCTGAGTGGAATAGGGTCGCCCACTTGGGGGGTTGGTAAGGGGAGGTCAGGAGTTTCAGGAGAAGGCCAGTGTAGGTTGGAGGTGAAGGAGAGAGGAGGTCAGGAGCCGGGCTCCTTGGAAGTATCTAGGTGTCAGACGGTGGTCTGGGCCTAGTAGGAGCTAGACCCCCGGTCGCAGGGGATCGTGACAAGGGGCACGGAACTGTCGAGGAAGACAGCCAGCGGCCTTGTACCATCACTGGGCTGGGACCAGGGCACGACGGGGTACGTGGACCCTAGGTCAGGGAGTAGCTTCAGGCAACCTGACAATTCACCCGACGAGAACAGAGCCTTCAAGATCCGCTCTCCACCCGCTCCAAAATCGGGGTACTAGCGCAACGAGGGGGATAGGACTTTCAACACAAACGGTCCAGAAAATCCAAAGCGTGAACCCTGAGAGCAAGCTCCCACAATTAGCCATACTGGGGAGCGGGACCCGATTAGTTTTAAGCTACCGGGGCCAACTAAGAAGTAGACAAAGTGCCAGGGAGAAGGTCACAGATCATCAGGCAACACCATCGGGGACGGGACCCAAACTAGCTCCCCACGGAGGCAGTGGTGTCCAGAACTTACCAAGTTTACCAAGTTGTCGGTGTCAGCGTCATGAACTGAGTGAGTACGCAACTGACCCTGTCATCCCCCAACGGCACTTCCCAACTCCGTCACCGAGTCCTGGGACATCCCCCCTACCCGTGGAGGGTCGCAACACCTGGCTGCCCTGTCATCACCCCTGGTACTCCCCAACAACAGCGGTGGTATTCCACATTACCACACACCACGGGTGGCGTCACAAACTTTATATACTCAATCCCCTGTGCATACCCCCTTCATTTGAGTGGCCGCACGACCCCCGGGTCCAAATGCCCCTCGATCCACCGCGGATCCGGATCCGAGTAGCCCGGCTGCTGACGTGGGGGCAGCACATTTGCATCTTCAAAAACAAAAAAAAAAAACACAACACACGCCAAAGATACTTTAAATAATTTAGAAAAATATCCATCTCATATATCCATGGATAGACTTTCATCATAGTCACCCACAGTGTATCACAGTTCAAAACTAGGTAGACGACTGAGGTGAGGCAAAGTGGGTCCCATATTTTGAAGTGAAGAGGTCCCATATTTTGAAGTGAAGACCATTATTCACGACAACCTTTGTGGTTCTCAAAGATGTTTTTCGAGATATTCATATTCACTGGATCATCATGGGCCTGTGTACAAACCACTGTGACTTGATATGCGAAGTTTTAGCAGTTGGTAGAGGAATTTAATAGGTCTAGTCAAGGTTTTGTAGCTTGACGGAGGGGCAGTCATGTACATGATGTCACACGGAGTTTTGCTCAAAACTTGCCGATTGTCATGGCACACTACAGATTCTAACATTCCACTCTATGGTTTCTCTATTGTTTTTGTGTTACACAACAAGGCTCGGGCATCAACCAGCTGTGTGCTCATTCATGGTCAGGCTAGCAAGAGTTGACTTCTGCTAGCCTGCTGGTTACCCCTGGGATCACATGTTGGAAACCTATCACATATGCTCCCCACCTTTTAAAGATGGTGGAACCTGTCTTCTCAAACTGACTATAGTTTATGGCTGTGTTGGTCTGTGTGCTGTTGTGTCCCAATCCTCCTGGTGATTATATTGTGAAGTGCTTGCGGAAGTTCTCCCGTTGTCTTATTGTTTCCTCCCTGCTCTTATTTTTCTCCCTACCTCTTATTGTCTTATACCTTGCGGTGAGATAGAGTTTTGGCTTTTCCTGTTTATCTATCTCTGGTAGTTTAATCACAGGGATCCATTGACTTGATATACAAAGTCCCAGAAGTTAGTGGAGGAATTTACCGTAATAGGTCTAGTCAAGGTTTTGTAGCTTGAGGGGCATCAAGAGAGAACTGAGAACTTTCATTACACTTTCATTACACTGTGCATAATTATTATGCAATTAGTTTTTTTGATGGTTAATTTTATTATTGAACAACTAGAGTAATCCAAAAGGTTAATAAACCTGAATCTTTAATAAAGCAAAGGTGAGGTTTTGTCTTTCTTGGAAGAACATCTATGCGGGCAGAATTATTGGGCAACTATTAGTGTGCAGAATTATTATGTAACTAAGTGAAAAAGGTAAATTTTGAATCTCAATTGTTTATTTTAATCTCGTAAAGTGAGAATAATACCCAAATAACTCAAAATTTTACAAAAAAATATTAGTAATCAATATAGCCACCTCACTACTTTTCAAGTACTGCCAAATGCCGTCCATGCATGGAGTCTGTCAGCTTCTTCATCTGTTGATGGTCAACTTCTTGGGCAACTCCAACCACAGCCCCCAGACACTGATCAGAGAGATGACAGTTTTCCTACCTCGTAAATCTTCCATTTAAGAAGGGCCCATCAGTTCTCGGTAGGCTTAGATCACGTGAAGAACAGTCCAGGTCATTATTCTTCCATCTTTAAGGCCTCTACTGGCGGTGGAGACTTCGATGGATGTGATGTAGCATTTTTCTGCATAAAAACAACACTTTTTTCCGTACCACTGTTTGAAGAAAGTGTCTTCTAAAAACTGGCAGTAGGTTTGGAGATTATTTTGAGTTTGACATCAACTAAAGAAGGTCCAACTGGTCATCTTTACTAATACCATCCCATAACAGGCCCCTACCTCCACCCTTCTGGTAGAATTGAGGTCTCTGTCCATTAATGATCAAGCCACAAGCCGATCCATCTGATCTATCAATAGTTGCTCTCATCTCATCCTTTCATAAAACCTTTGAATAATCTGTTTTTAGATATTTCTTGGCCTAGTCTTGACATTTCTCTTCTGTTTCTTGCTCAGTGGTGGTCACTTTCAACCTTCCTCCCCTCAGCTGTTTCTCTGAGCACTGAACAACTTGTATTCTATGTTTTCCAGAGTGGTGATCGGTTTCAACCTTTCCCATGTGTCGCCCTGGGCAAGCCAGGGGACACAGGTCACACACCACCACACCTTACATCCCAGTTAGGAACACCAAAGCTAACCAGAAATCCTTGTTGCCTTCCTCCAGAGGCTGATGATTCACACCAGGGGGTGGGCCAGGCGGTTGGCTCCGCCCACCGAGGAGTTCACAGCTCTGGAGGCGGGAGAAACCAGGCAGTCCAGTGAGGGACATGAAGGAGTAAACAAGGCAGAAAGCTCAGGGAAGAGCTTGAGTAAACAGCTAAGATGAGCTAAGGAAGTGAAAGTGGAAGTAGAAGTGGAAGTGGTAAAGGAGGAAAGCAAGAGTGGTGACAGAGAGAAAGCCTGAAGTAGTCCAGCTGTGTGCAGGACAGGTCAGCAAGGTCAGCAACGGCGGTGACTGTCTGGAGGGGGACCGTTTGGAAGTTCCTGGAAGGACCGCGGACGGGTAGTGGCCCGGCGGTCTGGAGCAGTGTTCCGAAGGACAGTCAGCACCAGGGCAGGGGCCTCTCGGACCCCGGCAAGGCTTGGAGTCGCCATAATTTGCCAAATCCGTCAGTGAAGGGGACGTAGATCCCCCAACAATCAAGTCCCGATTGAAGGCAACAGCCCAACCAGTGTAGGAGAGACACCGCCACCGCCAAGGCACCAGTTTCTCAGGGCCAGCGCCTGCGGGCAAAGAGTAGAGCTCCTCCGGTCCAGCTTGAAGCCGGGGAGCGGGTTACCGGTGGGAACCCATCGCTACCAACAAGTAAACAAAGGTGCAAGGAAGAGGGACATCACCGTTACCTACTGGGAGAGCAGTGCAGCCGTCCGTGGGACTGTCTTTCCAGCCGTTTGGTTTACCGTAAAAACTGTGTCAACGTCTTAGGCTGAGTGAGTACCACAGTGCCGCAAGGCACAGCGCTGCCCCCGCGTCCCTGCGCCCACCAGGCCCTGCACCTCCCTCACCATCTTCGGGCCCCGGGATCACCAACCCCTACCCACGGAGGGGCAACACAACACCTGGCTGCTCCGCATCACCAACCCCGGGATCCCCATATAGAGCAGCGGTGGTGAAATCACCACAACCGTGGGTGGCGTCACGGACAATAAACAATCCCCACACCCAACAACCCCCTTTCACTCACGGGCGAGGAGTGCCGCTCGAGAACCCCCGGGATCCGGCCCACAGCTCGAGCCACCACTGAGCAGCAGCCACCGGACCCGAGCAGAAGGGGTGAGCGTAGTGTGCTGACACCCTCCTCCCCGCCTGCGACACCCACCTCATCTGTGTCTCTGAGCACTGAACACCTTGTACTTCTGTGTCTTGCTCAGTGGTGGTCAGTTTCAGCCTCCCTTATCTGGGCCATGTCTCTGAGCACTGAACACCTTTTACTTCTGTGTCTTGCTCAGTGGTGGTTGGTTTTAGCCTTCCTCACCTCTGCCATGTGTCTGAGCACTGAACACCATGTACTTCTGTGTCTTGCTCAGTGGTGATCAGTTTCAGCCTTCCTTACCTCGTCTGTCTCTATGCACTGAACACCTTGTACTTCTGTGTCTTGCTCAGTGGTGGTGGGTTTCAGCCTGCCTTACTTCTTCTGTGTCTCTGAGCACTAAACACCTTGTATTTCTGTGTCTTGCTCAGTGGTTGTCGGTTTTAGTCTTCCTTATCTCAGCCAAGTATCTGAGCACTGATCACCTTGTTCTTCTGTGTCTTGCTCAGTGGTGGTCGGTTTCAGTCTCCTTACCTCGGCCGTGTCTCTGAGCACTGTATAGTTCTGTGTCTTGCTCAGTGGTGGTTGGTTTCAGCTTCCCTTATCTAAGCCAAGTCTCTGAGCACTGATCACTTTGTTCTTCTGTGTCTTCCTCAGTGGTGGTCGGTTTCAGTCTGCCTTATCTCAGCCAAGTCCCTGAGCACTGATCACCTTGTTCTTCTGTGTCTTGCTCAGTGGTGGTCGGTTTCAGTCACCTTACCTCGGCCGTGTCTCTGAGCACTTTGTAGTTCTGTGTCTTGCTCAGTGGTGGTCGGTTTCAGTCTCCTTTATCTGGGCCGTTTCTCTGAGCCCTGAACACCTTGTACTTCTGGGCCCTCCGGGGAGGCTGCAGTTGGAGAATCCTGGAGAGATGACTAATGTCCTACTTAGCCTAATATTGAGTCTTACAGGCAAGTGCCCTTAGCCTTCTATTATATTTGTAGACGTCGGCTTTGTTCTTCGACTGGACATGTCAGGTTCTATGTCACAATAATTACTGTTGTACTTACGACCAAATGGGTTTTAGTGATATTATTTCCTACAGCTATTCGCTACGTGGAAGTTAAAATTTCAATTACACTTTGTAATTTTCCAAAGTTTTGATGCGTTGTATGTTTTTTTTTTATGTGAAATGCACCTATTTTGCCTGTAAGTGTATAGACAGCGCCGCACTCTATTATATTTTTTCATGGTCCATTTGAGATGACACTTTGAGCAGCATGTGTACGTTTGAAAAAGTGAAAAAACTCCCCTAAAGTACAACCAGTTATCACATTCCATCAGACATTTAATTACAAGCGTTTTTGTTTTGTCTCCTTGTATGACCCTTCGTTATTATATTCCCATTAGAGGGGGAAATCGTTCTTTACTTCCAATATGTTCATGTAATTGTCCCATGTGCTGTATAATCAGCATCGCTGATGATCCGTCGGAGTTAAAATGGTTCCCTCTTTTGCTGGCACCCCCTGTAAATAGCTGGAACTATTAAATTCCCTGCAGCGCCTCCACAGGGGACGTAATGCACTACATAATTCTCATCTTAAATACTGCAAAGGTGTGTCAGATCCTCCAAGAGAGGTGCCCTCCACCATGGCTTGTAGATGTAGAGGTGGTCGAGTCCCTACACTGTTTTTGGCAATAGGTTGCTAGCAGAGTGTAGGTTTTTGATGTCGCAGAACTGAGACCGTTTGCCAGTGGGTGCCTCCTAGCGGGCTGGCTGGAGCAGCAGTAGATTAGATATCCGATAGGACAAGGTTAAGTCGAGGAGCAACAGGTGGCAAATGGATTGGTTAGTGGTGCGAGTCTCTTGGTGTACCCCAGGGAACCCTGGGCCAGTCAGGTGATCTTGACAGATCCGGAGCCTACGGTTCACCCCGGTGGGATTGGAGAGTCGAACAACAAGCGAGCCATTGGGACCCAGAAGTGGAAGAAGGTGTAAGGAAGAGGGGGGAATGGAGGCCTCGACCCAACAGCTTGAGGATGAGATCCAAGATAGCAAGGAACAGGTCGAGAAAGAGTACCCCAGGAACAGTAGAACCAGAACCATGAGGAGTGGGGCCATGTCTGTCATAAAGGTGTGAAGAATAAACTAAATAGGTTTGGTTGCCAAGTGAACTCTGGTGTTGGGTGGGTTACTATTTCGTCTACAAGGACCAGCAGTGCGGTGATGGACACCAGCCTGAAGAAACCAGTAAATGTCATGCACCCCACCCGAAGTCACACCAGTATATGGATTCTCCTTGGCGAAGGAGCGCATCGCCTGTATGCCCCAGCGACCGTGACATACTTCATAGAGGAGACTCCTAAACTGGAGGTCAACCTCTCTGGGAATAAGCACTTTCTTAACCAGGTGTCCCCTTTAAAGAGATATTCCAATCCCAGTAAGTGACAGAATATCACTAACATGTCATCTTGTCATGTTTGGCATCACTGGAGCCATATTTCAGAGGGTAACCAGGAATGTCCAGAGGAACAACTTGTGAAGAAGACAAAGTCCTTTAGCATGATCATTGAGGGTCTGAGAGCTCAAACCCCCAATGATTGTGATTTAGGACTCTGTCCTCTTTACAATGTTTTTCTCTCCACAGGGGCATTCTTGGTTACTCATAGTAATATGCCTCCAGTTCTGCACTAACTAGGGTTATGCCTCCTTCTTCTTAGAATTGGCAAGGTCTCATGATGTCTCGTGACAAAGTCTCGTGATGCATTATCTTAGCTATATGCCATCACTTACTGAGATTGGAATACCTCTTTAAGGTACTGCAGCATAGCGTCCATTCACTTCAATAGTAGCTGAGCTGCAGTACCCAAGAACGGCCCCTGCACAATGTATAATGTCCTGTCGGAGCTTCGATGTTGCGGCTCTACACACTGCAGATTTTCAGTGGTCGTGGAGTCAGGTATCAGCTTACTCATGGAGGTGCTTGGTGTCTACATAAGGCTATAGAGGATAGCTCATGTATACCTTTTCTTAAGAAAATTGATAGCATTGTTATTTTCAAGGGTTTACCGATGAAATATTAAGGGTAAAGGTACCGTCACACTAAGCAACATCGCTAGCAACATCGCTGCTGATGCACAACTTGTTAGCGATGTTGCTTAGTGTGACATCCACCAACAACCTGGCCCCTGCTGTGAGGTCGCCGGTTGTTGCTGAATGTCCTGGGCCATTTTTTAGTTGTTGCTCTCCCGCTGTGAAACACACATCGCTGTGTGTGACAGCGACAGAGCAACAACTAAATGTGCAGTGAGCAGGGAGCCGGCTTCTGCGGACACTGGTAACCAATGTAAATGTGGCGCCCTGGACAAGCCAGGACGTCACAGGTACTGCAACAACACACCCCACACCCCGCCTAGGCACATCTAGGTCAGACAAAAATCCTTGTTGCCTCCCTCCAGGGGCTGATGTCCACGCCAGGGGGTGGAGCCAGGCGGTTGGCCCCACCCACCGAGGAGTTCACAGTCCTGGAGAAGGGAAAAGGAGGTCAGAGAGAGTTGAGTAGAGTTCAGAGAAGGAGAGGAGTTCGGAGGAGTTGGAGAGAGGAGAGTGAAGAAGTAGTGGAGCAGACTGACCGTGTCCGGGTGCGTGGCCCGGGCACATACAGCAAGGTTGGCAGACGGTGGTGACCGTCTGCAGGAGGGGCTGATTGACATGAACCGTAAGGACCGGGGATGGGCGGTGGCCCGCCGGTACCGGATCGGGGAGCGAAGAGAAGTCAGCACCATTCGGCAGGGCCTACGGACCCCGACCAGGCTTGGAGTCGCCGTAAAACCGGTCAAATCCGTTAGCGAAGGGAACCTCCGGGGTTTCCCAGCAGTCAAGACCCGATTGAAGGCAACCGCTCAAACCGTGAAGGGAAATACAGTCCCCACCAAGGCTACAGTTCCCAGGGCCAGAGCCTGCGGGCAAAAGGGGCTCCCTCAGCATCCATCCAAGCTGGGGAGCGGGTTACCGGTGGGAAGCCACCAGAACCGAGAACACAACACAGGTGCAGTCACTGCCAACCTACCGGGAGAAGAACCACCGCAGCCGTCTGTGGGACCCGTCCATCTAGCGGTTTGTTTTACCGGAGACTTTGCATTCATCATTGGCTGAGTGAGTACCACTGTGCCGTGCGGCACCGCGCTGCCCCCGCGACCCTGCACCTCACCAGGCCCCATAACCCACCTGCCATTCCTCCCTCACCGGGCCCCGGGACAACCAACCCCCCTACCCACGGGGAAAAACAACATCCAAGCTGCTCCCTGTCATCGCTTCCGGGATCCCCGTCCAGAGCAGCGGTGGTGTCACAACCGTGGGTGGCGTCACGGACAATAAATCCCCAAAACCATTCCCCTTTTCACTCACGGGTGAGGAGCGCCGCTCGAGTCCCCGGATCCGGCCCACCGCTCGAGCCACCGAGCAGCAAGCGAAGCAGCAGCAGTGCCGGACCCGAGCGTGGTGAGCGCAGCGTCCCCTCCCCGCCCGCGACATAAACATCGGGTAACCAAGAAGCCCTTTCCTTGGTTACCCGATATTTACCTTCGTTACCAGCGTCCGCCGCTCTCAGCTGTCAGTGCCGGCTCCTGCTCTCTGCACATGTAGCTGCAGTACACATCGGGTAATTAACCCCATGTGTACTGTAGCTAGGAGAGCAGGGAGCCAGCGCTAAGGAGTGTGCGCGGCTCCCTGCTCTCTGCACATGTAGCTGCAGGACACATCGGGTAATTAACCCGATGTGTAATGTGGCTAGGTGTGCAGGGAGCCAGCGCTAAGCGGTGTGCGCTGGTAACCAAGGTAAATATCGGGTTGGTTACCCGATATTTACCTTAGTTACCAAGCGCAGCATGATTCCACGATGCTCCAGCGATCCCTGCCAGGTCAGGTTGCTGGTGGGATCACTGGAGCGTCGCTTAGTGTCACATCTCACCAGCCACCTCCTAGCAACTTACCAGCGATCCCTATCAGGTTGTATCGTTGTTGGGATTGCTGGTAAGTTGTTTAGTGTGACTGGGCCTTAAGGCTAAAGCAACAGAATGCGATGACATATCCATGGCCATTAGATAAGAAACTAGCAGCCACCATGTCTGACTCCAGGAATATTAGGGCCAGTATAGGTTTATGGTCACCCACTAACCTAAATTTGGTAATTAGAGAACATTTTATATCTAATTTTCATCAGCTTTCCAAACCCAATTAGCCCTGACATCTACTCATGTTTGCATTGTGCTGATGTAGCAGGGGGGCTGTGTCCCACCATGTACTTCAACTATGTTTTATAGACTGTTGATTATTATAAGATGGATAAGTTTGTATTAACGGCAGGCATCTAGAGGTGAGTCGCCTTTTGATTAGATGATTGATTAGATAAGATAGGGTTAAGGTAGTGGAAGGGAGGGGTAGTAGATGGCAGGAAAGAGAACAGGAGGGAAGGCTCGAGAGGGGACCAGTAGAGAATAGGGTTCAAGTGTGAGAAGATGTGATCTTGATGCTAGGGCCAGTCAGGGAACCTTAAGGTAACCTCCAGAGGTCCGGAGCCTACAGCTCACCCCGACGGGCCTAGAGAGTCATCCAACTAGAGAGCTGTCGAGGCCCAGAATCTGACGAACGTGAACATGGAGAAGAAGGAAGGAAAGGAAGGCCATGTCTGTCATAAGGGTGTGAAGAATAAAAGTGAATGATTTTGGTTGGCTAGGAGAACTCTGGTGTTGCGTATGTTACTGACTGTCTACGACAACGACTGCCAGTGGAGTGATGGACACTAGGCTGAAGAAACCAGTAAGTGTCATTCATCCAACCCGAAGTCACATCTGCACATAGTCTCCTGGCCTCAGTAGCCACAATTGGTTAGGAAAGATATACAGCTTAAGTGCATTGTAAAAAGGTGAATCCAAACAAACCTGACTTTTTTCAAGCTATGTCAAGCTCAGACAATATCTATGCCAGCAGAAAGATTGGATGAGAGGGATGAGGCTTTTTACAAGGAAAGACTCTAGAAGAGGCTGATATTACTCAACCACATGCAGGATGCCCTCCAGAGCCTGATGACATTGTGCCCCCTTCTAACTGGCCTCATGAGTTAGCATGCACTATATTTCTATTTGCTGGTTTTGGCTAATGGATAAATTAACCTTGTCTCTATAATATGCTACCCTTACATGGGGTACCTCATTTATCTGAAGGTTATTCCCATAGAATTAATCATAGCTCATTGGCTTATATTGAATGCAATAGATTTCAATTGGCCCAGATATCAACCCCTGAAAATCGGCATGTGAGGCTTTTTTTTTTACAACGTTATTGTCCATGGTCACATCCCATGGTTCTTTCACCGTGATGAGTTGTGCCGAAAGCCTGCTTTACACGTTGCAATTTCGCATACGATATCGTATGCGATCGTACTCGCCCCCATCGTATGTGTGGCACGTTCAATTTGTTGAACGTGCCGCACAAACGATTAACCCCCGTCACACGTACTTACCCGTCCATACGACCTCGATGTGGGCGGCGAACGCCCACTTCCTGGAGTGGGAGGGACGTTCGGCGTCACATCGACGTCACGCGGCAGCCGGCCAATAGAAGCGGAGGGGCGGAGATGAGCAGGACGTAAACATCCCGCCCACCTCTTTCCTTCCGCATTGTCGGCTGGAGCCGCAGGACGCAGGTAAGATCTGTTCAATGTTCCCAGGGTGTCACACACTGCGATGTGTGCTACCTCGGGAACATTGAACAACCCGACGTGCAATTCGTCAGGATTCAACGACGTGTATGCGATGAACGTTTTACCATTCAATCGCAATCGCACGTACCTGTCACACACTACAATGTACCTTACGATGCCGGATGTGTGTCACCTATGACAAGACCCCGCCGACACATCGTAAGATATATTGTAGTGTGTAAAGCAGGCTTTTGATACCTTCTGTAGTTACTGTTCTTACTGTGAGGTGGCATTTGCATGGATCCGCCAACCTCACTATCTGGGTTGGACATAAGCCCTGTGCACCTGCTAGGGTTATAGTGGGATGAGCCCCCTCCTACCTGACTGTGCTGCTCACCTGTGTGATGGTCAGAAGTACCAGCCACTAACACAACAATGGCTTTTCTCATTAAAGATGTCCTATTATCAGAATAAAATGGGACATTTTTTGCTTATTTTATTACTGTTGCTTACTAGTATCCATTTCTTATTAATTCTTTTTTTTTTTTAATTCGTCATATGGTACCAGAGATATGGCCCTTTTTATTTAATGCTCCAAAATTACTAATATTTATGGTATTTACCAAGGGGGTGTTGATCACAAGTTAATTATGCAGAGAAGGCTAAAAAAGACACACCCCAAAGAATCCTGTGAGCCATGCCTCCTTGACAAATGCCATAAAAATTAGCATAATTAAATTAAAAGACCCTTTAAAAGCATGAATATATACAGTTAGGTCCAGAAATATTTGGACAGTGACATAAATTTAAGCATTTTACCTGTTTACCAAAACGTTTTCAATATACAGTTATGTATTCGATATATGTTTTTAAGTGCATATTCTCCACTTTAATTTGAGGGTATTATCATCCTAATTGGAGTAAGGGTTTAGGAATTACAGCTCTTTAACATGTAGCTGCCTCTTTTTTAAGGGACCAAAAGCAATCTGACAATTATCTCAAAAGCTGTTTAACGGGCTGCATGGGCTATTCCCTTATTAATCCATCCTGAGTTAAGCAGTTAAAAGGTCTGAAACTGATTCCAGGTGTGGCATTTGCATTTAGAAGCTCTAGTTGTAAACCCACAACATGCGGTTGTCGCGAGCGGGGAGGAGGGTGTCAGCACACCGCGCTCACCCCTTCTGCTCGGGTCCGGCAGCTGCTCCTGGTGGCTCGAGCTGTGGGCCGGATCCCGGGGTTTCTCGAGCGACACTCCTCGCCCGTGAGTGAAAGGGGGTGTTTGTTGGGTGTGGGGATTGTTATAGTTCGTGACGCCACCCACGGTTGTGGTGATTGCACCACCGCTGCTCAGTGTGGGGGTCCCGGGGATGGTGATGCGGAGCAGCCAGGTGTTGTGTTGCCCCTCCGTGGGTAGGGGTTGGTGATCCCGGGGCCCGGTGATGAGATGTAAAGTGTAGGGCCTGGAGGGCGCAGGGACGCGGGGGCAGCGCTGTGCCTTGCGGCACTGTGGTACTCACTCAGCCTGACACACGGACACAGTTTGTACGGTAAACCAACGGCTGGTAGGACGGTCCCACAGACGGCTGCACCTGCACTCCCGGTAGGTGACGGTGATGTCTCTCTTCCTTGCACCTATGTTGACTGATGGTAGCGGTGGATTCCCTCCGGTTACCCGCTCCCCGACTGCAATCTGGGCCGGAGGAGCTCTACACTTTGCCCGCAGGCGCTGGCCCTGGGGAAACTGGTGCCCTGGCGGTGGCGGTGTCTCCCCGGTAATGGTCGGGCTGTTGCCTTCACTCGGGACTTGGTTGTTGGGGGAGCTTCGCCCCCGTCACTGACGGATTTGGCAACTCTGGCGACTCCTAGCCTTGCCGGGGTCCGAGAGGCCCCTGCCCTGGTGCTGACTGTCCTTCGGAACACTGCTCCAGACCACCGGGCACACAGACAACGGGGTCCTTCCAGGAACTTCCAAACGGTCCCCCTCCAGACAGTCACCGCCGTTGCTGACCTTGCTGTTCTGGCCCTCACAAAGCTGGACCCTTCAGGCTGTCTTTCTCTTCTGTCACTTTACTTGCTTTTCTCCTTTACTACTTTCCTTCCTTCACTTTCACTTAGTTGTTTACTGTAGCCCTGTCTAGACTACTCCTTCACTCCTTCCACTTCCTCCTCCCTCACTCATCTCTCTCTATCTGCCTGGTTTCTTCCTGCCTCCAGAGTTGTGAGCTCCTCGATGGGCGGAGCCAACCGCCTGGCCCACCCCCTGGTGTGCATCATCAACCTCTGGAGGAAGGCAACAAGGATTTGTGGTTAGCTGTGATATGCCTACCTAGAGTGTGGGGTGTGGTGGTATGTGACCTGTGTCCCCTGGCTTGCCCAGGGCGACACATTCCCCCTTAGCAAAATGCAGACCGACCGCGGGCTGCCGTCCTACACCGGTTTTATTTTTCTGTGAAAAGAGGATAACAGGGTTAAGCAAACATAAATACATTTTTAATCAAAACTCTTCCCAAGACGGGAGGCACATTTACTTTAACGTTGCAACGGTATACGGTCACGGTTTCCGCTCTCTCCCACCCAAGCAACCTGGCCCTGATGCTGCCCCTAAAACCCAGGCAGCACCCCTTGACCCACAGTCCAGCACAAGTTACCCGAGCGGGATCTGTCCTTCCCCTCCAGAGGGTGGCCACCGGTTCCTTTGGTGGCTGGGCCCTGGCCTGCTCCGCTCAGGGCCCTCCCTCCAACCTGCCTCTCCGGAGGCGGCATTGCGGAAACGGTAACGGTACCCAACATATTTACAAGCCACTTAACGTTTGTGGTGCCCTGCTAGTTCACGGGCTTGTCCATGGATAGTTCCCATGCAAATAAACTTTTACAGTCCCCACGGGGACAACGGTGCCGGCTCCAGCCGGTTACAAATCACAAAGCAAATCTGGTGAAGTACTCGGTATCATTTCACTTATCATTCTTTCAACAACTTTTTCAAAACTTTTTCAAACAAACTGCAACACTCTTACATTGGTGGTCCCAACGGGGACTGTGCAGCGGCACTCCGCTGCCTTTTTCGGCTCAACAGTCCATTCTCACTCGTGGGGCTCTAGTGCCACCTTCACATGGTGCACCGCTCTGGACCCCAATGGTAGCTCGCTGCAGGCGATCTTCTTCCATATTCATGCGGGCATGCACATCCGCTCTACACCCCTCTCGGGCATCGATCTCCCTACGCAGCTGCTGTTGCCGCCGCTCCCAGCCGGGAGTACTTTCTGTTTGCTCCGGTTCAGCGTGTACAGGGGACGGACCCAGCCAGAGTCCCTCCGTGTCGGCTACGACCGGCACCTTCAGTAATGAGGGACCCCGCTGTGACATGGCCTCCTCTGCCTCCTGGCAGCTGCATCCCCGCCGTGCCTCCGGTGCATCTTTGCTGACGGGCTCAGCCTTTGGCTTCTTCCATAGAAGCGGTTCAGGGTGGTCATGAGCTTCTGCTGCAGGTCGGTCCGCCAGGGCGGATTGGCAGGGTACCGCTACCGGTGGTGGTGGTAGCGGGCCTAGTGGCGGGGCAGCAGCAGCTAACGCGGGTAGCGGGAAAGGCAGCAGGGTGAACGGGTGTAGGCCGGGCCCCTCAGCCGCAGCGGCCGATCCCTCGGGAATACAGGGACGTGGGTCTCTTACCCGTTCCTCCAAATCTTCCTCCACCTCACATCTCCGCGCAGCAGCCACCGCTTCCACCATGTCGGCCTCCCACTCCTCCAGGAGGAGCTGCATGCGGACCTGCAGACGGCTGCTTAGCTGGGCGGTCTGGACTTCCACCCACGCCGCCATGCCGGGCGCGGGGACCACGGTGTTGTTGGTCGGACTCAGCATCTTTAGCAGCGGCCTCTTCCAGGAACCAATAAATGGCCGCAGGGTCCTGGCGTCCCCGCTTCCACAGCCGCGCTCACATGCGGCCAGCCGCCATCGCGTCCCCCTTAGCTCTTTCCGGCCCCTCCTCTCTCGGGGCGGGGTTTTGTCCTTCGCGCCTCTACTGCTCGAGAAGACGCTCGAGCGGGAACTTTTCGCGCCAAAGATGGCGGCTTCTGAAATTTTTCTGCCGGATGCCTCCGGCGGTAACAAGGCGCACCTCTACCTGACGGCAGAGCGGTAAGATCCTGTTCGTGACGCCAAGTTGTCGCGGGCGGGGAGGAGGGTGTCAGCACACCGCGCTCACCCCTTCTGCTCGGGTCCGGCAGCTGCTCCTGGTGGCTCGAGCTGTGGGCCGGATCCCGGGGTTTCTCGAGCGACACTCCTCGCCCGTGAGTGAAAGGGGGTGTTTGTTGGGTGTGGGGATTGTTATAGTTCGTGACGCCACCCACGGTTGTGGTGATTGCACCACCGCTGCTCAGTGTGGGGGTCCCGGGGATGGTGATGCGGAGCAGCCAGGTGTTGTGTTGCCCCTCCGTGGGTAGGGGTTGGTGATCCCGGGGCCCGGTGATGAGATGTAAAGTGTAGGGCCTGGAGGGCGCAGGGACGCGGGGGCAGCGCTGTGCCTTGCGGCACTGTGGTACTCACTCAGCCTGACACACGGACACAGTTTGTACGGTAAACCAACGGCTGGTAGGACGGTCCCACAGACGGCTGCACCTGCACTCCCGGTAGGTGACGGTGATGTCTCTCTTCCTTGCACCTATGTTGACTGATGGTAGCGGTGGATTCCCTCCGGTTACCCGCTCCCCGACTGCAATCTGGGCCGGAGGAGCTCTACACTTTGCCCGCAGGCGCTGGCCCTGGGGAAACTGGTGCCCTGGCGGTGGCGGTGTCTCCCCGGTAATGGTCGGGCTGTTGCCTTCACTCGGGACTTGGTTGTTGGGGGAGCTGCGCCCCCGTCACTGACGGATTTGGCAAATCTGGCGACTCCTAGCCTTGCCGGGGTCCGAGAGGCCCCTGCCCTGGTGCTGACTGTCCTTCGGAACACTGCTCCAGACCACCGGGCACACAGCCAACGGGGTCCTTCCAGGAACTTCCAAACGGTCCCCCTCCAGACAGTCACCGCCGTTGCTGACCTTGCTGTTCTGGCCCTCACAAAGCTGGACCCTTCAGGCTGTCTTTCTCTTCTGTCACTTTACTTGCTTTTCTCCTTTACTACTTTCCTTCCTTCACTTTCACTTAGTTGTTTACTGTAGCCCTGTCTAGACTACTCCTTCACTCCTTCCACTTCCTCCTCCCTCACTCATCTCTCTCTATCTGCCTGGTTTCTTCCTGCCTCCAGAGTTGTGAGCTCCTCGATGGGCGGAGCCAACCGCCTGGCCCACCCCCTGGTGTGCATCATCAACCTCTGGAGGAAGGCAACAAGGATTTGTGGTTAGCTGTGATGTGCCTACCTAGAGTGTGGGGTGTGGTGGTATGTGACCTGTGTCCCCTGGCTTGCCCAGGGCGACACACGGTCAAAGGAGATATCAATGGAGGAAAAACAGAACATCATTGGGCTGAAAAAAAAGAAGAAATACATCAGAGAGATAGTAGAAATCTTAGAGGTGGCCAAATCAAAAATTTGGTATATTATGAAAAAAAACAAAATGAGCACACTGGAGAGCATGGGAACTCCAAAAGGCCTGATGTCCACAGAAGACAATATTGGATGATCACAGAATCCTTTACTTAGTGAAGGAAAACCCCTTCACAACATCCACCAAAGTGAAAAACACTCTCAAGAAAGTAGGTGATTCAATATCTAAGTCTGCCATAAAGAGAAGACTTCCTGAGAGTCAATGCAAAGGGTTCACCACAAAGTGCAAACCATTATTCGGCCTTAAAAATAGAAAGATCAAGTTACACTTTGTCAAAATTATCTAAAGAATCCACAGTTCTGGAATAGCAGCAGAGGACAGCTGAAACGAAGATCAACCTGTACTAGTGTGCCGCCCCCATGCCAGCAGCCGGCGCTGCTCGGATCCGGGCCTACGGTATGGCTCGAGGGGTTCTCCGGACCCGGGGGTCGCGCGGACACTCCGAATGAAAGGGGAACGTATTTATACGGGGTTGATTGTAAAATGTCTGTGACACCACCCACGGTGTGTGGTGAACTGGAACACCACCGCTGCTGTTGTGGGATACCCGGGGGAGATGTAATGGCAGCCGGATGTTAACCCCTTCCTGGGTAGGGTTGGTTACCCCGGGGCCCAGTGTCTCTGTGCAGGGTATGGCGTTGGCAGGGGCTTGCACGCCCGGATGGACCAGGGGATGTTTGGTTACTCACAATTGAATGAATCACACGAGTCTTTTGGTAAACCAAGGTGCTGGTGGCTGGCTGCCGCTGCCGGTTGTACTCTGGTCCCCCACCCGGGCTGATGGTCGCCGTCCGTCTTCTCCTCTGCACTAATTCTGGTTGTGTTGTAGACTTCCCGGTATGGAAAACGGGAGTCCGCTCCCGGCTGTCTGTGTGCCTAAGAAGCCGTGCCTCTGACGCTGACCCGTGGGATCTATGGGCCCTGGCGGTGGCCCTATCCCTCTCTGTGGGTTGTTGTCTGCTTTTGGGACTTTGGTTGGGACAGGACCTGTAATCCTGCCCTCAATCGGTTAATTAGCTAGGCCGCTGGTTTCGGTCCTGGCTTCAGAGTCCGAGTACCCCCTCTGTGCATTGTTTCCGGACGGGTCTCTGGTGTCGGTACCGGCGGGCTCCAACCCTGCTCCGGTCCTCCTCGGATCTGCCGAGCCGTCTTCCCGTCTCCTGCTGACGGAGACCACCGTCTGCCACCTAGCCAAGGTACCAGGGCTCCGACCCTGGCACCGTCCAACTTGAACTTCCTCCTCCGCTGGAGCTACACCTAGCTCCAGCCCCCACTCCTCTCAGCTTGAACTACAACTTGAACTATTTGTTTTCCCGCCCCGGGCTGTCTACACCCCTAGGTGGGCGTTCCCTAACCACCTGGTCCCGCCCACTGGTGTGCCTGTCTTGCCCTAATGGGGGGTGACTAGGGTTTCAGGTAGGCTGTATGTCACCTAGGTGAGGGATGGTATTATGCGGGGGCCTAGTGTGTGACTATCTGGTTTTGCCAGGGCGTCACACTAGAATGATGGGACGCAGCAAGTATGGAGAAGGCTTGGAACTGCTCATGATCCAAAGCACAGCACATTGTCTGTAATACATGGTGGAGACAGTGTGATGGTCGGGCATGCATGGCTTCCTGTGGCCTTGGGTCACTAGTGCTTATTGATGACGTGACTGAAGCCAGAAGCAGCCAGATGAATTCTGAAGTGCACAGGGCGAGACTTTCTGCTCAGATTCCACCAAATACAGCAAGGTTGATTGGAAGGCACTTCTCAGTACAGATGGACAATGACCCAAAACATACTTCAAAAACAACCCAGGAGGTTTTTTTTAAGGTAAAGAAGTGGAATATTGTTCAATGGCCGAATTATCACCAGATCTCAACCCCATCTAGCATGTATTTCACATACTTAACAGAAAACTTAAGCCAGAAAGATGATTTCAGATCATGGGCAGTGAGCCTGTTTGAAGCCCGGATGCCTGCACTCAACGTCAAAGGAGCTGAAAGCTGACGGGTACAAAGCTCTGCACATGCCATGCCATTTGGCTGTTGCAAAGCATGTTAGCACGCCTACAAGGGCGTGATAACATGCTTAGTCGGTTGGCTAGCCAGGGAACTAACGCACGTGCGACTACTCACAACCCTCATTGGCATCTCATAAACAATATTTAGATTGTAGGAGCTGAAAAGACAAAATGTGCAGATGGGGACTTACCCGGGTGGGGGTATTGTGCAGTTAGGGTGAGTACTGCTCACCTGAGGTAGTTGTGAAAGTCACAACTACTATAGACGCATGATTATAGAGTATCCTGCTAAAGCAGTCCCCATAGCAGATAACAGGATCAGTTGTGGAAATGAAAGGGATAACAACTGTGCTGCCGTGAAGGAGCAAAAGTGATTTTTCTATTCTACGTGTTTCGGAGCAGGAAAGCTCCTTCAGTAATGTACATCTGTGATTTAGCCCTGAAGAAGGAGCTTTCCTTTTCCAAAATACGTAGAATGAAAAATAATTTTTAATCTTCAATGAACCTTTGAAGTTTTTGTTCCTGCACCATATCGTGGTGTTAACTGATCCTATAAACAATCTTTAGAAATACTTTTTTCTAAAGATCTGATATGTGTGTTACTATACTGGGACTTTTACAGAGGGATCTAAATATACACCCAGAACTGCCAGTGGTTCTGCGTGCACTGGGGACTTGTCAGGGTCCCTTTAACTTTTTACCTGCATGAACACTTCATTATTGAATGACAACTAGGGCTTATTTTCGCAGTAGGGCTCACATTTTAGCCTTACTCTGAAAAGACTGAAAATTCTTTCTAGGGATTATTTTTGGGATCGGGCTTATTTTTTGGTATCTATCTATCTATCTATCTATCTATCTATCTATCTATCTACAGTATCTATCACTATTTATTTTCTTTCTCTATAGCATTCATTAGTAACCAAAAATGCCAGAAAAGCTCAGGTGAAAAATGCATTGAAAACGTGGCAAAATCTGCGTTTTTCCCAATGCGTTTTTCCTTCCAAGAGATGCAGAAATGGTGCAACCTAATACACAACATGTGCACATACCCTAAAATTCCAACTGCACCTATTACACAGATCTATACATGTCTCATTAATTCCGGCAATAAATAAGTTGGGGACGTGAGTTTCCCATCTACTAGGTCCTAGCAATTTGTTGTTATGGACTTGGCTCAGATCCGTGTACATCTCGTATATCACTAGTCTTTGTGGATGAATAGCATGCATGCTGACAAATGACTCGATTTGGAATGCGGACGGGTTAAGATGTGGATACATAACTTGGATTGCATCACCCTAAATTATGCCCCCCTTAACAATGTCACCACATTCTTATCAGTGGGGGCTTAAGTGGCAGGACCCCCAAGAATCCATAGAATAAGGGAACTGCACTGCTGGTTGACTGCTGCACCAGTTCCATTTTTTTCCTGCGCGGCACCTACTGTGCCGACAAACTGCAACACCTCCCCATTCACTAGAATAGAGCTGTTCTGCAGAGAGTCGAAGCGTAGAGATATGAAGCCCTTCTGTGATGATCGGTGTGGGGTCCGGGCTACCAGATTCCTACAAATCAGACTTATCCCCTAGCATTTAATTACTTTACCGCGTCTATACTCTATCATATACAGATTACCCCCATATGTTAATCTCTCCATCCAGGGAAAGTCCTGGTGCGACCGTTTTGACCCGGGGCAGGATAATAGATGTGTGCGTGGGACATATATTGGGAAGGAGCTGAGGATCATGTTACCACCGCGCACAATTTATATTCAGAGCCCAATAGGAATCAGGGTTATGTGATATTGTAGCAATCCATATTGATGTTCCATGAATTTTGCATGTGCCGAGCCTCAGCGTGAAACACTTTCCAGTGATATTAATAAATAATCAGTGATATATTATGTTATTCATTTACCGGCTGCCAATGAAATCCGCGCACTCAGTGAGAACGCACTAATGTATGTCCTTTGTATCCGCAGCTACGGGTTTTTTTTAAATGAAAAATACATGCCGATGCTTTGTTTTAAAGACGGCATCACAATCTTTGTGTTCCATCGTCGTCTTATTTTACAATTATATGGAATTATTTATTATTTTTACTATTCATACTATTTATTACCACCTTTTTTTAGCAGAGGTTGGTTGATCAGTTTAGAGATGTGTGTACTTGTATCTACTTCTCTGAGATTGCAGAAGATCATAGTGACCAAAAGAATCGAGAACCGGACGGTGCCTATGCTTTGCCACACAGGTTAGGTGCCATATGTACACATGTATGCTACAGCCTGGGTGCATGCTAGTTTTTTTGCTCAGAAATTGGGATACGAGGCATACAGATTACTTTTAACCCCTTACGACCTTGGACATACCTGTACGTCCAAGATTATGTCTGTCCTTTTAGTGCAGGCTCGTGCGGCGAGCCTGCATTCATCCCCGCACATGTCTGTTTTATCTTCTGTTTTACTTGTATTTAAATAGTATCCTGACCTTTTTTGTTCATTTTTGCAGCTCTCTTTTGACCATAGTCGCCTGAGGAATAAGCATATTATGAAACACATTGGGAGGTCTAAGAGCATATCAGGTCAGATGGTTGCCAATTGAGGGGTACTGTGAGGCTGTAATGGTTTGCCCCCCCCCTCTACATATTGGACAACTTTGTTTTTCTCATTATCTTATGTAGAGTCTACAGTGAGTGTTGTCTATACGACTCTACTGTTTATTGTATATAATTCTGTCTAATGTGTCTGACAACTTGTTCATTGTTGTCTTTATTTCTATCACTACGGTGGGAGGAATCCCCCCCCCCGTGTGACGTTTGTCCTTCTTTGGTGATACAAGGAGCTCTACATCTGCTCCATTTTATTGGGTTGGTTTCTACAACCGTAATTGTTGTGTGGTTTAATATTTTTAATTATTAACCATTAAAGGTTATATTTTAATTGTTACCACAGTTCATATACTATTTTTGCTTGGCTGTATATAAATATTTTGTGAAGCAAACGACACTCATCAATCTAGGACGTACCTGTACGTCCAAGATTATGTCTGTCCCTTTAATGCAGGCTCGTGCGGCGAGCCTGCATTCATCCTCGCACATGTCTTCTGATTGGATTAGCCAACATGTGCAGCTAAAATGCGCAGTTGGATCGGAGATCCACCCGCGACTCTTAACTAGTCAATCTCTGATAGTGTGGGACTTAAGATGCTCCAGCGGGGATCACACCGTTCCCTGCCACCATCGACGACCCGATGATGCAATCACAGGATGCTGATGGGTTGTCGAAAATCGGGGGGTCAGCTGATGACCACTGCTGCTGTCATTACTCACTTCCTATGAATGCCAGCGGAGTGCCTACACTTACAGTAGATCAGCATTTCTGCTGTTCAGAGGGATGCAGAAGCACTGCTCTGTACAACACAAGCGATCGGACAGTGCAGACATATAGTCCCCTAGGAGGACTAGCAAAATCAATAAAAAGTAAAAAAAAAACAAAAACAAATAGTTCAAATCACCCTCCTTTTGCCCCATTGAAACTAAAACAATGAAAAAAAACCCCAAACACATATTTGGTCTCGCTGCATTCAGAAATCCCCAATCTATCAAAATTAATCTGATCGGTAAATGGCACAGTGCTAAAAAAAATTAAACTGCCAAAATTACGTTTTTTTGGTCACCGCAACATTGCAATGAAATGCAATAACAGACGATCAAAACATCGCATGTACCACAAAACGGTATAACTAAAAATGTCAGTTTGGCACCCAAAAAATTAGTCGTCACTGAACCCCAGATCCCGAAAAATCAGAACGCTACAGGTCTCGGAAAAAGGTGACTAAAGCGCAATTCTTTTTTTTTTTTGACAAATTTCTCAATTTATTTTCAAAACTTAGATAAAAGTAAAACTATACATGTTTGATATCAGCGTCTGCACTAATATGAAATTAATAACCATGTAAGGATAATCCTAGACAACCAATATATTTCGGTAAGTATGTCTGTGGAAGCTGTATGACTTCCACATACTGTATCAAGTCCCAATTTGGCCATTTTCAATAACTTACAAAAATATAGTCTTTAGATAACAGAAGTAAAAAAAAGAAATACTAATTCACAAAGTGTCATGTCCCAACTGAAGGGCCTCAGAAACATGTAAAGATGAAAGAACCCACAGCACTCGTTTCAAGGAAAATCAGCTCGGAAAAGTTCTATTCATTAAAAAATACAACGTTTCTACCCATGTGTTTGGGTTTCATTCAAAAGACTTGACGAAGACCCAAATCCTGGATGGAAACGTTGTGGTATATTTTGATGAATAAAGCTTTTCAGAGCTGATTTGTCCAAGAACAAGTGTTAGGGTTTCTTTCATATTTACCTGAATTCTTTAGACAGCCCCTTTCTTAGTACTTAGGGAAAACAAAGTAAAAGAAGATAAATGAGTGACGCAATATATGGGGTTTGTTTTGGCAGAAATGGTGCCAATCTTACCAATGAGTACTATCTGGACTTTCACAAGTAACCAGAACAGATCTGAGCTGCGATACCAGGCTCAACCCATAGACCAGGGAGTTTTTCACAAATTTTCACAATTTTCACAAAACCCTCTTATAGAGGGGCCACCAACAAGCCCCTTTCTATTACCCTATGGATTGATTTTGTAGAGCCTGGTCCCGCTCCCAAACTCCGGCGAGGGCGTCCTCCCTCTCACCTGCCCAGTCACAGTGCGTTATTCCCCCACGTCCCAGCCCCCAGGCTTTGGCAGGGGCATCCTCCCTCTCACCTGCCCAGCCCCAGCGTATTATTCCTGCATATTCCTACTCCCAGGCTCCAGCAGGGGCGTCCTCCCTCTCACCTGCCCAGTCACAGTGCGTTATTCCCGCACATTCCTGCTCCAAGGCTCCAGCGGGGGCGTCCTCCCTCTCACCTGCCCAGTCCCAGGGCGTTATTCCCGCACGTTCCCGCTCCCAGGCTCCCGCGGGGGCATCCTCCCTCTCACCTGCCCGGCCGCTTCACAGCCTCTTCTCCTTCCCCAGGGTCTGTCGCATCCTCCTCCTGCATTCAGGCCACGTGCTGGCCTGCTGTGAGTGCCCATAGGGTGCGCGCATGACCATGCCCCCTTTCTTAAAGGGCCAGCGTTTCATTACCTGGAAGTGATCCCCGAGGTCACCTATTGCTAAAAGGTACACAAGTTCACCGGCAACTTTATAACAAAGTACAAGGAATGGGATCACATTAAGCTATCATCCGCATGCGACAGGTTCCACCATCTTAAATAGGGTGGAGGCGACTGTTGTAGATTTTCGGCAACATGTGACTCCAGCAGCAATCCACAGGCTAGCAGAAATAATTTTTGCAAGCCTGATTACTAACAAAAGTACAGCTGGTTGACGCCTGAGCCTGTGCAACTCAAAAGCAGCATCATGTGGAGTGTCCGACTCTGCTGTATGGACAAAATCAGAAGTAGTCCTGACACTCAATGACTTTTGAGCCAGACACCGTGTGACACTCAGGTGGGAAAATCTGTCCACAGGACAACTATTAGTCATGTACTACACAAATCTGGCCTTTATGAAAGAGTGGCAAGAAGAAAGCAATTTCTGTAAGCAAACCATAAGAAGTCTTGCTTGCAGTTTGTAAAAAGCCATGTAGGGGACAAAGCTGTCCTGTGGAAGAAAGTACTCTTGTCAAATGTAACCAAAGTAAAAAATTTTGCCAATGCTATATACGGCAGAAAACTAACACTGCATATCACTCTGAGAACACCATCCCCACTGTCATACACGGTGGTAGCACGGGCAGCATCAAGCTGTGGGGAGGCTTTTCTTCAGCAGGGGCAGGGAAGCTGGTAAGAATTGATGGGAAGATAGATGGAGCCAAATACAGTGCATCCTAAAGGAAAACCTGTTAGAGGCTGCAAAAGATTGAGTCTGGGGTGTAGGTTCACCTTCCAGCAGGACAACGACCCTAAACATCCTGCCAGAGCTACCATGGATGGTTTAGATCAGAGCATATTCATGTGTGTGAATGGCCCAGTCACAGTCCAGACCAAAATCCTATCTGTGGCAAGACTTGGAAATTGCTGATTACAGACGTCTCCAACCAATATCACTGAGCTACAGCTATTTTGCAAAGAAGAATGGGCAAAAATGACAACCTCTATATGTGCGAAGCTGGAAAAGTCATCCCCCAAAAGACTTGGGACAGTATTTGCAGGAAAAGGTGGTGTTATAAAGTATTGATTCCGGGGGGGGTTGACTACAAATGCACATCACCATTTTCAGATTTATATCTCCTTTACAATTTACAAATACTCGATACTTAAGGGTGCTCTACACACTGCGACATCGCTAGCGATTGCTAGCGATGTCGAACGTGATAGCACCCGCCCCCGTCGTTCGTGCGACATTTGGTGCTCACTGCCGTAGCGAACATTATCGCTACGGCAGCGTCACACGTAAATACCTTGTCAGCGACGTCGCTGTGACCGCCGAACAATCCCTCCCTTAAGGGGGAGGTGCATTCGGCATCATAGCAATGTCACTGCGGCGTCACTAAGCGGCCGGCCAATAGAAGCGGAGGGGCGGAGATGAGCGGCCGTAACATCCCACCTCCATCCTTGCTTCCGCATTGCCGGTGGACGCAGGTAAGGAGATGTTCATCGTTCCTGCGGTGTCACACATAGCGATGTGTGCTGCCGCAGGAACGACGAACAACATCGTACCTGTGGCAGCAGCGATATTAAGGAAAGGAGCGACATGTCAACGATATCACTGTTTTTTAACGATTTTGCGATCGTTGATCGTCGCTCCTTGGTGTCACACGCTGCGATGTCGCTACTGGCTACGGATGTGCGTCACTAACGACGTGACCCCGACGATATATCGGTAGCGATGTCGCAGCGTGTAAAGCACCCTTTAATTGTTGGAATATCACATAAAATCCCAATATAATATGTGTGGGTGTAATGTGACAAAATATGGAAAAGTTCATGGGGTATGAATATTTTTTCAAGGAATTGTAGGCATTGCTAAGGTTTTGGTTATGTTCTTATAATTTTTACACTAGTATTGGTTATGTTCTTATAATTTTTACACTAGTATTTCTTCCAGAGTATGACTGTTGACGGACAATGGATAAATGCTGCTCCGGATTTCAATGGTGTCCAAGTTACTGTATAACTTATGTTCTTCTGGACTTCTCTGAAGGCTTTGGATTTACACCTCTTCCTCATTGTCTCTTTGGGCGACCCTTGCTCCAGGTCTTGGACTATTCAAACACTGTTGAAAAGGCTTTTTTTTTTATTTTTTTTACAATTCAGGTTGAATGAATTTCTGATAAATGAAATAAGGTATTAAGCAATCAGGTACAATGAGAAGTTCCCCATGGAGATCCTTCAGGGATTGATCTCTGGGCTGAAGTACTTGATCATCGACTATTACTAAATGTGTGCAATTAACTTACTTCGATATTTTCCTGCTCCTGTAAATCATACAGAGGACGGCCAGAGCGAATATATATCACACTTTTTTTTTTATTTCAGTTTCTGGGGTAATATTAGCTAATAATAGAACTAAAGGTTTAAGTCCAGAATAAATGATCGACCACTTACGCCAATGACCATTATTTCTCAAAGTAGAAGTCTACCAGAAGTAGCACTTTGTAAGTCGATACATATATCTATTAGGGATCTGAAAGAAATATATTATAGCTCTCCTGTGAAGAATTATAGCTTTTTGTTAAGATCCCATATCATGAGCTATAGAGGGCTTCCAGCCTTTATTATGGCCAATCTCCCCGCTGACCTAGCAAGCCTCCCATATGCACAAAAGTCATTTGAAAGTAGAAAGGGTAATTGGTGCAATCAAATCTATAGGAGGTCCTAAAACCCTGCTTTGAAACTCCAACTCCTTCATTAGATGGGGTGAAATTAGAGTTTTCTACCGATATGATATACCTTGACATATAGAGAAACCTAAGCTCCACAGTTGTAGTCCCTTAACTAGAATTTTGTAACTGAATTTCTTCGATTAACTCACCCAGGTATTGAAAGAGTTGCAATATGGCAACATGTGCTTTTTTTAAGGAAAATGTCAGGCTTCCACCAGGGGGTGCAGAAGCTGAATGGAGATGGAACTCCAAAGTGAAGTTAGACAAAAGCCCACAAGAGGGCGCAAGCACCAGAAAGAGTAGTCAGCAAGCCGAAGTCTAAACCAGGATGTCACGTCAATACAGGAGGGAGTGAGCAAGCCGTAACAGGAGGAAGCAAAAAAGGTCAAGAGCCGAGAAGTCACGTCAAAAGCCAAACAGGAGAAGCAGAGCCGAAGTCAGGAAATGTTATTAAAGTGAGAGGCCGGGAGAGCAAGTAAGTACAAGGAGGGGGAGGACACCGAGACACAGAATGGGACCAGAGTAAGGTAGACATGGCGGACAAACAGTACAAGGGAAATGGAGGTCAGGGAGAGGAAAGCAGGGCAGTGGGACGGATCAGGGCTAAGTCACAAGAACCAGTTGCGCACACTACAGAGTAGGAACTATTACTGATGATGATCCGGAAGAATTCACACCATGATAAAGTGGAGAGAGCCTCAAAACGAGGCACAACCGAGCAGACCGCTCCCACCAGACTTAACCTCGTCAGCGTCCAGCTATAGTCACGACAGAAATCATATGTTCTTAATTGCAAATGAAACTTTGATATAGGCAAGGGCTACTTGACGTCTGTCATGTGTGACTACTGGGGTTCCGCCAGGTATAAGGGAACTCCCGGCGAGCACCGCAACATGCAGGGTATACCAGAAACACCATGCAACGTGACCACTGGCACTAGGGAGTGTGGAACGGGGTTATCTCCTGGCAATCACCTGAGGCTGATCTCTGCACTCCCTAACATCCCTATATGAGCCCTTTCCCCTGTCGCAGGTCACGTGCCTAGCAAAGATGAGCGAACATGAGGTTCAGTTTTCGAGCCGAACACTAATATAAAAAAAACAAAGTTCGAATGCATTACATGCGAACTCCACTTGCGCGAGCATCGCTGAGCTCAAGTACGCTTGGTGATTAGCCCTGGGAGAGACTCTTGCATTATTTGAATGGCTCGCACTGGGGTTAAAAACAGCGTGATCATATATAGTGTACAACAAAAAAAATTTGACAAAGCCCACCCACGCTCCCCCGGAAGTAATCTGCTTACTGTGGACGGAGACTCAAACTGCCAATCAGTGTTTTCGAACTGGGCTCGGGACAAGTTCTAACCAGTGGAGGTTCGGTTCGATTGCTGCTAGCAAACCGAACCTCCAAAGGTTCACTCATCTCTAGTGCCTAGGCCCTAGCTTGTACTAAACTCATCCTAGCTAGTGAGAAGGCTGTCGAGAACAGTAGTCTCATCTCTCAAATAATACAACCCAAGGGAAGGGAGATAGACAAGGAGAAAATAGACACAAAAGGAAAACAATCCAAGTTCCTCCAATGCAGCTAAACATCGGAGCTGCAACTGTCATAACTCCTCAGCTTCTTCCAGAGACTAGCACCTTCCAAATCAGTCAGCATAAGAATGAAGATTCTATAACTGGTGTCAGATGGTAAGATGGGTGACTTTTTATAGTGAAGGGGAGTGGTCATAAAAGAGCTGCACCTGAGATTAAGGCTACAAAGGACAGCCAGGTAGGAAAGAGTCCTTAACCCCTAGAGTACTAAAAGAAGTTGATTTAACTTAAATACAACAAGTGGACCTGTGAACAATAAGGCGTTGTGACCTTCTGATCCCAGACTCACCAGAGGTCTCCCCTGAGACACATTCATGACTACGTCCTTTCAGATACACCTAAAAGTTTCTCTATGGGCAACAGTCTTGTGACAGTCAAAAATCTCTTGTAACTTTTTCCATTAAAAGTTAACAAAAGCCATTTGTCGGATAATCCTCAATCTCTTCAATCCTGCAGGCTATCCCAAACCCAATCCTTAAACTCCCCCTAGAGTGAGGATAAGACAAACTTCTTTTCTGAACTATCACTTATTTCAAGTCCAAGCTGATTAAACCTAAACTCTCGTTCTATAACCCTTGCATGCTCTTTCGTTTCCACCATTACCATTCCTAAAATAAAAGCAACATAATTATTTCTTGAGGGAAATCAACTCTGATATTATTCTAATAAGCCAGGTGTGAATCCAGGTTTACTTTGTTCCTCTATTGGAAGCTGAGATATTAGGAGATGTTTACGCTAGTTAAATAGAGAAAAACGGTGGTCACCGATAGTAGTGTCTCAAGTGAAAAAACCTAACAGATTCTTCATTGTGGTAAGGAGAAAAAAACGTCCATCATACAAAAAAAATAGAGAAAAACCAATGGAATAAAGCTACAAAAACTATTGCAGCTGGTCAAGAGAACCGAAAAACAAAATGAAAAATGTCTCGAAGAGTCTTCCTCTTGGAAAAGTTGTCGTGTCTGTCCATGTGTAAAAGATGTTGTGTTCAAGTACCCTTAAGGCCGCTTTACACGCAGCAAAATCGCTAACGCGATGTCGTTGGGGTCACGGAATTCGTGACGCACATCCGGCCTTGTTAATGACGTCGTTGCGTGTGAAACGTATGAGCGACCGCTAACGAGCAAAAATACTCACCTTATCGTTGCTCGTTGACACGCTGTCCAGTTCCCAAATATCGTTGCTGTTGCAGGACACAGGTTGTTCGTTGTTCCTGCGGCAGCACACATCGCTATGTGTGACACTGCAGGAAGGAGTAACCTCACCGTACCTGCGGCTGCCCGCAATGAGGGAGGAAGGAGGTGGGCGGGATGTTCACAGCGACGTCGCTAGGCAGGTAAGAAGTGTGACGGGGACTAGCGATGTTGTGCGGCACGAGCAGTGATTTGCCCGTGATGCACAACCGACGGGGGCGGGTACGCACGCTAGTGATCTCGCCACCGAGATCGCAGCATGTAAAGCGGCCTTTAGACTATCTTAACACATAATTTTTAATTATTTTTATTGGCAAAAAACACATATAAAATGCTTCAGTTTTATATAGACATTTTTCCCCTGGAATTTCTTTAGTGGTTGGGTTGCATTTTTCAAAATTCTTGTGTTTTATTTCTTTTGTATTTTTAATTTCCTATTTCACTGCCTTTTTAGTAATACAAGTCATGTAATTTACAGACTATGTTATTCCAAAATTGATTTTAGATTGACACAAATTATAATGTGCAAAAAGCATCAAAAAGCAAATCAAACGCATGATACATATTAATATATGTGGAATTGATGAGAAAAATATATAAAAGTATTTTAGAGAAAAACACCATGAAGAAGTCTAAAAAATGCTCCACTGAGAGGTTTCTCTCAACCGCTTCAGAATTTGGAAACCGTGTAGTGGTGTAAAGAGGTAGCATGATCATTCTTCAGGTGGTTTCTCCTAGGAAGCTGCTAGCCATTCTAGTGGAAAGGACAGAGAAAATACGCGGCGAAAAGTGATGGCAAAGCCGCCGGTGAAGCTGCTTAAGGAAAAAGGCTGAGGAGGTTTCACCTAGGAAGCGTCTAGCCTCTAGAGTGAAAAGGACAGAAAAAATACAGTGACAAAAAGTGATGGCAAAGTCACTAGTGAGGCTGCTTCAGGAAAAAAAAACTGCTGGCAGTTTCACCTAGGAAGCTTCTCACCTCTATAGTGGAAAGGACAGAGAAAATACGCCGTCAAAAAGTGATGGCAAAGCCGTTAGTGAGACTTCTTCAGGATAACACTGAGGTGGTTTCACCTAGGAAGCTTCTCGCCTCTATAGTGGAAAGGGCAGATAAAATACACCGTCAAAAAAATGATGGCAAAGCTTTTTGAAGAAAAAGACTGAAGCGGTTTCCCCTAGGAAGCTTCTCGCCATTCTAGTGGAACGGACAGAGAAAATACGCTGCAAAAAGTGATGGCAAAGCTGCGAGTGAAGCCACTTCAGGAAAAAGACTGCGGGTTGTTTCTTCGAGGAAGCTTCTCACCTCTATAGTGGAAAGGACAGAAAAAATACGCCATCAAAAAGTGATAGCAAAGCCGCTAGTGAAGCTCCTTGAGGAAAAAGACTGAGGCGGTTTTTCCTAGGAAGCTTCTCACCACTATAGTGGAAAGAACAGAGAAATTCCACTGGCAAAAAGTGATGGCAAAGCCGCCAGTGAAGCTTCTTCAGGAAAAAGAGTGAGGCGGTTTCACCTAGGAACCTTCTCGCCTCTATAGTGGAAAGGGCAGAGAAAATGCGCTGGCAAAAAGTGATGGTAAAGCCACTTCAGGAAAAAGACTGCTGGTGGGTTTTCCTAGGAAACTTCAGAAAGCTTCTCGCCTCTTTAGTGGAAAGGGTAGAGAAAACATGCAGGTGAAAAGTGATGCAAAGCCACCAGTGAACCCACTTTAGGAAAAAGACTGAGGCGGTTTCGCCTAGGAAACTTCTTGCCTCTATAGCGGAAAGGGCAGAGAAAATACGCCGTGAAAAAGTGATAACAAAGCTGCTAGTGAGGCTTCTTTAGGATAGAACTGAGGCGGTTTCACCTAAGAAACTTCTCGCCTGTATAGTGGAAAGGGCAGAGAATATATACTGTCAAATAAGTGATGGCAAAGCCGCCAGTGAAGGTTCTTGAGGAAACAGACTGAGGCGGTTTCACCTAGGAAGCTTCTCGCCTCCATAGTGGAAAGGACAGAGAAAATACGCTGGCAAAAAGTGATGGCGAAGCCGCTAGTGAGGCTTCTTTATGATAAGACTGAGGTGATTTCACCTAGGAAGCTTCTCGCCTCCATAGTAGAAAGGACAGAGAAAATACGCCGTCAAAAAGTGATAGCAAAGCCGCTAGTGAGGCTTCTTCAGGATAACACTGAGGCAGTTTCACCTAGGAAACTTCTCACCTCTATGAGAAAAAGGACAAAGAAAATACACTGGCAAAAAGAGATGGCAAAGCTGCCAGTGAGGCTTTTTGAGAAAAAGACTGCTGCCGTTTTACTAAAGCGGCTTCACCTAGCAAACCTAGGCGGCTGTGCCATCAGAAAAAAAAGACATAATTTCAACATACCGTAAGGTATCTCAGCTGTCATCCTCACAGTAAGGATATTTTCACGTATTTTCTGTCTGTGTGCACAATGTAATGTCCATGTAGCGCACACTGATCAATGTGAGGCAAAAGCAAAAACGCAGTCGTGGCTCATGACCAGAGAAAAGGAAGATATTGGGTTTACCTTCTGTTGTCCCAGCCATTAATTCTTCTTAGAACTTTTATATCCATGGGAAATCACATCTAGCATCGTCTCATCTGCGCGATATCTGAGATTTGGTGGACAGCCCTTATAATCAAATATATTCTAATGAATTGAATGAAGAGCGTGAGGTTTGTTAGGAACACCTGAATCCGGCGTGGCATGTGGTCAGTTTAGTCCTACTCACTATTCTGAAACCTCGTTATCTGTTATTATCTCAACAGATAACGAAATTACACGGCCCACGCCAACACAAGCACTTTACTATCTGCATTATTGGACTAATATACATGTACTAATATTATCACATTACTATAACAATCCACACTCTAAAAGCATACTTATGTCTGGCAAATGAAAGCTTGCATTTATTAACGCTGTCCACACTAATTATCTCAGCTAATCAATACAGAGTCTTAATTTTTAATCATTCCTCCATAGTGGATGGTTTTCCTGCTCTATGACATCGAGAACTTCAATTACACTTCTGGGTTACATAAATAAGAAGAATATTAGCTTACACGGAATTTAGATAAATATTTCCAACACAATGAGCACTAATTACATCCTGGTAATACAATGACATGATGAGATTAATGCTTGATTGATTTGTTGAGGGATGATATCAAGAGAGGGGAGTAGTCGGAGACGTATATTTTGACTTTGATGGACCCGAATTACAAGTTGTGGATTTTGCACACTCGGTGAGTCTCACATAATGTTTTTGCTTCATATGAAAAGCTTCTGCTGATGTGGAGTTTACTGGAGTTCTTGTGATTACTTGGTGTTTCCATACCTAATAGATAATAGTTGATCAACAACTCCCATTTCGGCAGGATCGGTTGACCATTTGACGGGAAGGTGGACCACCCAACTCCTTTCCGACACGTGATGTTTGGGAAGAGAAGGATCGGGCAGTAGAAATTCCAATATCCTTTTGTTTTCAGAAAAGACAAGTCACTTGCTTGGAGATGAATATGGTAGCAGTTTTTTCCTGTCTTCCCAAACACTCAAGTAGGAGGAGAAGTAGCGTTTGGTTGATCTCAATCTCAAGTGTTTGGCCAGCTTTATTTCAAAGTCATTTAGGAGAAGACCACCTAATGTTGTTTGCTTCATTTTCTTTGACCACCATGCCCATTAATTGTTCTATTTTGAAGTACAAGCTTTAAATGACTAAATGGTTTAATATACTAGTGATAGGTGAGCACTAAAATGCTCTGAATGCTTGTTACTCGATTCAAGCTGGTCAGACGAGCTTGACGCGAGTAACTAGCATCCTGGAAAGTCACTGATTGGTCTGTTCAACCATCCATAGGTGGAGCGTTTCCAGCAGAAGGGAGACCTGGATTGTTTTTTCTTTGATCATACTATATCTGAGAATGCTATTCTATACCCTGGAAGAGCCATTCAAAGACTGCAACTGTCTCTCCCTGGGGTGCTTCATTCATCATGCAGTGAAGCAAGCCTGTGCGTTATGGTCATTGTTTCATCGCCGAAATATCTGAGCACCCGTAATACTTGGCCAAGCTCCACGAGTACTCAAGGAAGCTAATGCTCGATTGAGTAATAATTGTTGGAGCTGTGGAAAGAAAGCGCAATAGGGTCTTACCCCAAAATACACAGGGTAAACACAAGTGGGGTCACTCACCAAGTCGAGTTGTGAGGGTCACAACTACTGTAAATGCATAAAAACTAGGCCACAGCAGCAGCAACCCACAGGCTGATAGCAGAGCGTAGTAGAGAATGGGTTAATTTCACACCGCGCCAATGACCACTGGTATGGATGATAACATCAATGTCGCTTTATTTCATGCTCAGGTCCTCACGTTTCAGGAGACTCAGCTCCCTTCCTCAGGACAAACAGGCACAAGAAACATCAAAAATCAGATTTGATGTTTCTTGTGCCTATTTATCCTGAGCAAGGGAGCTGAGTCTCCTGAAACGCGTAGACCTGAGCATGAAATAAAGCGACATTGATCTTATCATCCCTACCAGTGGTCATTGGCGCAGTGTGAAATCAACCCGTTCTCTACTACTCTCTGCGATTGAGTAATAAGCAGTGCTGTGCACAGTCACCCATCACTAGTTAAAGGGAACCTGTCACCAGATTTTCCCCTATAAGCTGCGGCCACCATCAGTGAGCCCCTGTATACAGCATTCTAGAATACTGCATATAAGAGCTCAGGCTGATCTGTACAACATAAAAACCACCATTTATTATACTCACCTATGGGGCGGTCTGGTCTGATGTGTGTCACTGGTCTCAGTCCATTGCCTCCTATCTTCCTGTGATTGCCATCCTCCTTCCTTGCTCTTCGTGGATAACGCATCTAATATCATCCACACAGAGGTCTCCATTGCGCTTCGGTGCACGTGCACTTCTCTCTGCCCTCAAAGTATTGTATACGCATGCGCAGGCTGTCTTTGATCTTTCCCCACATCTGTGGATTACAGTGCATTGATCTGCCCACTGCATGGCAGAGAGAAGTGCGCAGGAGCGCACTGGAGACCTCTGTGTGTATGATATAGGACGTGTCATCTACACGGAGCAGAGAAAGAGGATGGCGATTACAAGCAGAGAGGAGGCACCGGATCAAGACCACTGACGCCCATTGTAGTGGACTGCCCCGCAGGTGAGTATAACAAAAGCTGTTTTTTATGTTATACAGAGCGGCCTGGGCTCTTATATACAGTATTCTAGAATGCTGTATATAAGGGCTTAGTAGTGGTGGCCGCAGCTTATAGCGAACAAATCTGATGACAGGCTCCCTTTAACAACAAATGAGATTATTTAACCCCATCACCTAACCCATCAGGACAACTTCTTGAAATGATATATAAGCTAATATGGCTGTTATAGATGAGGATCCCCCTGGCTCAGGACCACCCAATTGTTAGACAGGGCCATAACAAAGAGCGTCTCTTGCTCTCCAGTTTACTGAGCCATCCATATATTGTTTCAAAATGGCTACTATTCAATTATACACTTACCCTGTATTAGCCAGTAAATATATGACGGTCACAGCTTCTAAAGCTGCACCACAAGTGATCAGCTAAGTATTACATTGAGGTCAATTAAAAAGCAAAGAGTTTTTTTTTTTTTTTAGACAATCCCTTTAAATATAGCATTGAAAATGTTTTAGTTCTTGCATCAAGTAATCCGATGCTTCTGCACAACAGCGCACCGTGTGGCTTGGCATGGTATTGCAAAATAAATTTTAGCATTAGATAGAAATGGCACCATCTGTAAATATGGGCAAAATCAGTGGCACACGAAAAACAATGTTTTTTTTCATTATTTAAGTGTATGTTTGTTGTAAACGAATCAGTTTGTGGTTTGAGGCTAAGTGATTTCTATCTCTGCCAATATTTATATTATGAATCACGAAATGAGAAATTTGTAGAAACAGAAGGACAGATATTTAGTGGAAGCTGAGCTTTAAGGCACTTGGCCGCACAACACTTCTTGTAGGTTTTCCTGGACCCGAGACTATGTAACTTCGCCTGCAGTGTTCTCAGCCGACATTGCAGAACGGTTTGTAAATCAATGGATTGAAACTTAAGTGAGTTTTCAAGAGACCGGAATGGAAAAAAAAGGCATTTCAGAGTCAGATTTTTACAGAGAGACGTGCCGGTACAACAGAACATTCTGTGACTTCTGAGCTTGCAAAGGTCCATCTAAAAGTTTTAATAGATTAAAAGAATTTTATAAGTGTGTGAAAATGTCTGGAGATACAAGAAAAATGTTAAAAATGTGGACCGATGTCTACTAAGATACCAGTTTTACAACCAGTCGTAAAAAGGCTTTGGACAGTTTATACATGCATTATATCCCGTCTTACTATTGGCATGATGCTCAGTTTGTGATGTCCAAGTGCCAGCGCCTTTGGGTTGATCTTCTGCTTCTTACAGAATTGAAAAGAATAACTGAACTTTTATCCATTTTATTTTTTTTAGGTCTATTAAAGGGAAGCGGTCAGGTCCCATATGCTTCTGACCTACCAGCAGGGTGATGTGTGGCCTAAAAACCCCTTCCTACCCATCCCTGCGTTGTAATATTGTGTAATATGAAAGTATAAAAATGTTTTATTACTTACATGTTCCCTATGTAAATGATCAGAGGCTCTAGTCCCCTGGGTGTCGCATCAACCCGTGGACGTTTGCATGGTTTCCGTGTTATCACGCCCCTGTGGGCGTGATACCATGGATTTACGTGAGCGACGTCACCGTCAACTCTTTGAGATCCCGCACGTGTGCACTTGTTATTCCCGCAGCCTTGTTATCCAAGTGATTGCTTCTCGGCTTCAGACGCGCTCTGCGCATGGTCGGAAGCGCAGGAGTCTTCTGAGCATGCGCAGAGCGCGTCTGAAGCCGAGAAGTAAGCACCCGGATAAGAAGGCTGCGGGAATGACAAGTGCGCACAAGCGGGATCTCAAAGAGTTGACGGTGACGTTACTCATGTAAATCCATGGTATCACGCCCACAGGGGCGTGATACCATGGAAACCATGCAAACGCCCACGGGGCGATGCGACACCCAGGGGACTAGAGCCTCTGATCATTTACATAGGGAACATGTAAGTAATAAAACATTTTTTTTAAACTTTCATATTACACATTATTATAACACAGGGATGAGTAGGAAGGGGTTACTAGGCCACACATCCCCCTGCTTGTAGGTCAGAATGCATATAGGACTTCACAGGTTCCCTGTCTTGCGGATCTTTGGGGGTCCGACTGCTGAGGGTCACGGGGTGTGTCACGGGTGATAGACAGTCATGTGGTTTCTGGCAATAGAAGGTCACAGGGTTTGGCTGCGCAAAATGCTCCCTGACTTTCTATTGTTCCTACTGTTAGTATTCATTGTACTAGGTAACTTTCTTGCAGGTTTTCATCTCTCTCCCTTTCACCTTCCACCCAGCTGCTGATCCTCAGTTTTCTCTTGCTGCTTAAATACTCCCTTATCCCCTGGACTGGTGCTGGTGATATTATTCAGTTCATTCTATCTCTGGTTGCAAGCAGGTGGCTTGCTCTTATCTGTAGTATCATTGCTGAACTCTTGCCTGAGTCAAATGTGGATAAGAAGTTAATTCTTTTTCACCCATGTGTCCCCCTTATGTCTTTCTTTAGCATTTAGTGGGGTGGACAAAGCGTTCATCCCACCCGTTACCCTATTTAGGGTCAAGTACTAGGGATACCTAGGGTCAGGTATCCAGCTCGGTGCATAGGTGCAGAACCTATCTAGGGTGGAAAGTGACCCCAGGGACCAGCAGTAGGTTTGATCAGGGGTCACCATCTCCTCCTTCCCTATACGCAGCAATCTTCTTTCCCTTACCTTTTGCCGCTCGCTTGGTATTCCCCGTACCTAGTGTGACACTGAGACCCCCTCAATGATTGCTCAAAACACCAGTGAGATGTCTACACCTCAGGAGGCAGGAGATTTCCTCTTGTGCTTCCTGGGATGGTCTTTTCAGAGATAGATGGGGTGGAAGGAGTCTCAGGACTTAGGGGTACTTTGCACATTGCGACATCGCTACTGCGATGTCGTCGGGGTCAAATCGAAAGTGACGCACATCCGGCGCCAGTAACGACGTTGCAATGTGTAAAGCCTAGATGCACCGATAAATGATTGCAAAAGCATCGGTGATCGGTGATCTGTGTAGTGTCAGTCATTTTCATAATTTCGCTGCAGCGACAGGTACGATGTTGTTCCTCGTTCCTGTGGCAGCACACATCGCTGTGTATGAAGCCGCAGGAGCGAGGAACATCTCCTTACCTGCCTCCACGACTATGCGGAAGGAAGGAGGTAGGCGGGATATTTACGTCCCGCTCATCTCCGCCCCTCCGATTCTATTGGCCGCCTGCCGTGTCACGTCGCTGTGACGCCGCATGACCCGCCCCCTTAGGAAGGAGGTGGGTCGCCGGCCAGAGCGACGTCGCAGGGCAGGTAAGTGCGTGTGAAGCTGCCGTAGTGATAATGTTCGCTACAACAGCTATCACAACATATCGCATGTGTGACGTAGGCGGGTACTATCGCGCTCGGCATCGCTACAATCGGCTAGCGATGTCGCAGCATGCAAAGTACCCCTTAGACTTGGACCCCCCCACCAATTTGCAGGGAATTAAAGGGCCTTAAAAATATTTTAAAAATGACAAAACACTGTAATTAATCTTTAATCCTTAGACATATTTCAACTTTACTATGGATTAGACCACTAGAGAGGCCAAGACGATACCATTTTTTGATTGGTAAGGTCCTAGTATAAAAGGATTAACAAGCCCTAATCAACATGAACTGAACTGTAGAATCCATTAAGGTAACACAAATCAAAACGGCAGCGCTTATAATAATTATGGTAATAATAGTCCAGTAAAATGTCTTTAACTCAGGACTGAGAACTGGATTATTGTTGTCCAAGTCTTGTAAATAGTAATCCAGTGTAACAATATGTGACCTTAGAGGTCTAGAAGCCTCTCGTATTATTACAAAAAGCCACTCAGCACAGAATAACTATACAAACCAAGCCCTGTTGCATCCCCAGCGCAGACATACAGTTCAGTGCTCTTTTCCATTTACGTTCTTTCCATCTATCATCTACCACTTTTCCTTGATTGACAGCTTTTGTTTTAAAAGTACTAAAATAGGGCATAGATAGATGCAAAACAAGTAGGTGGGAATGATTGGTCACACATAGGGCACACTAAACACGTGCTTGGTTTGAGCAGTCATTTTGTGATGACTGCACATGAGAATCTAACGCATGCGCCGTGCTATGTGCATGCTGATGGACATCTCACATCATCTCCATCAGCGGACATGTTTAGATCCATAGGATGACTTTACTAAAATGAGGGGGGGGAATTTTACAGATCAGGATATTGTTTTGTAAAGTGTCGTCTTCTAATATTGTCTCCATCACATTTATTAAAATAATCAAATATTGTCCACCTCCTTTACACCTTGAGGCACTGAGACAGACATGACACTGGAAAACGTCTCCGGTTGTCTTTTTTATTGGTTGGCACATAATGAGGTGGGACATAGCACTTCAATCCCTCGGAGATGGAGTTTCGAGTGGTCTTCCTAAAATTGAACCAACACCATAGTATTTTGGGCAGATGTTATGTGTTTGCTTTTCTAACATTTTCTCATTTTTCAAAGTCTGACCAGTGTTTTCAATCCATACTTGTCTCACTATTACTCCTTGTCACAGAGAAGGGGTTTTATGGATTTTACCGCTATGATCTAGTGACATCTGAACGTACTAGCTTCTGCCCTCGCGTGTCTGACTCGCTGAAGATGCAATTATGGAATTGCTTATTATCAATACTGGGACATCAGGTATAGAAGCTTTATTGATTTGCTTTAATCATTTAAAACAAGTCTGTGCCCCAGTGGACCGTAGAATTTCATTTTCCTTAGAAGATCAGATCGTGTCTCGCCCATGCATGGAAATCTCAATTATCGGCAACTTCTACGTAAAAATTGTGTTGAGTCTAAGAGGTAAAGGTTCTTCTTAAAGTGACCCTGCCACTAGATTATTGCTGCTCGAGCGGTGGGCAGAATGAATCAGAGCCTGGCTATGCGAATGCTGGGGTGCTTCAGAAAACACAGATTGCACAAGCCGGCCGGGCACAATAGGGAGACATATGACTTGTCCGTTGTTGGCTTCTTTCCACTTCTCTCTAGTTCAGGGGTCGAGAACTTTTTTGGCTGAGAGAGCCATGAACGCCACATGTTTTAAAATGTAATTCTGTGAGAGCCATACTCACCAGGGGGAAGCGGCTGTGGTGGAGAGGCTCAGAAGGTCCTAGGAGGCAGGGTAGGTGATTCTGCGGACAGGGAGGAAGAGGTGTCGCGGCTCAAGAGGGTCAGTGTTCAGAGAGTCGGCAATACTGCTGCGGACTTGTGGGGTTTCACGGTGGCGTGCACCATTGATCTGCCAGCGTGCTGCTTTGAATCACCCACAGTTAACCAGATCGACTTCAAGAAAATGGCCGCGGCGCATGCACAGATCGATGCAATGGACCTCACGAAAATGGCTGCAGCACGTGCACAGATCGATGCAATGGACTTCAAGAAAATGGCCGCACAGTCCTATTTGCGCATGTGCCGCCTCCGCGGCCACTTTCTTGAAGTTGATTTCGTCAACTGTGCGAGATTTAAAGCAGCCCACAGTCCGCCGGCAACTGTGGGCCTGCTGCTGCGTCACCTCACAAGCCCGCAGTATTGCTGACCCTGCGCCACCACTGCCGCCCCAGTAAGCCATATGTGGTTTGTAAGACACACCCCAATTTTTCCCCCAGTTTTGGGGGAAAAAAAAGTGCGTCTTACAAACCAGAAAATATAGTATTTTTTTTATTAAAGATTTGTCTTCTAGCCAGATCCAGCCATCAAAAGAGCCACATCTGACATAGGTTCCAGACCCCTGCTCTAGTTGCTTGACAAGTCTTTTCATATGTACAGTCATCGGAGAGACCTATCAATCAACTGGAGTGGAGCAAAGTTGGCCAGGGGTCGCACCGAATTAGTCACATCTCTCCTTATAGCCCCTGGCCTGCTCTTCAAATTATGCTTTCTCGGAAATGCTGCATGGATGCACCAGTCTCTGAGTCAGACTGTCTCGAGGGTTTGAAAGCAAATCTAAAGACTAGTGATGAGTGGTTAGTAACTATTCGGCTTCAGATTATTCGTAACAAATACAAAAATACTATTCCGGTATTCATCATGAATAATGAACCTAATACAAGTCAACCCCAGCATTATTCTTGAAGATTTCCCACAAAATTGCTTGGGTTCCCCACTGACGTGCATTAGGTTCCTTATTTGTGATGAATATCGGAATAGTATTTTGGAATCCGTTACGAATAAACCGAACCCGAATAGTTACTTTTCGCCCATTACTATTAATGACGCTTTAAGTTTGACCACCAAGCTATGGTAGGGAGAATTAAAGTTAACCTGTCACCAAGTTTTTCCCTTATAAGCTGCGGCCACCACCAGTGAGCTCTTATATACAACATTCCAGAATACTGTATGTAAGAGCCCTGGCCGCTGTGTATAATGTAAAAAACATCTTTATAATACTCACCTTGCGGGCAGTCCGGTCTGATGAGTGTCACTGCTCTCGGTCCGTCGCTTCCTCCATCTTGTGCAATCGCTGTCCTCCTGCCCAGCCACGTGTGGATGATGTGAGGCCTCCATTGCCCTCCTGCACATGCGCACAGTGATCTACCCAACCGAGGGGTAATCAAAGTACTGCAGAGCGCATGCGTGGGCGGTCTTTGACTTTTTCCAGCACCTGCGCATTACAATACTTTGCTCTGCCCTCAGCAGGGCAGATCACAGTGTGCATGCCCAGGGGTGCAATGATGGGCTCTGTGTGTGTGACAGAGGGTGCAATATGCCTACGGGCTTGGCAGCAGGACTGCAACTGCACAAGATGGAGGAGGCGCCGAACTGGGAGAAGCGACACCCATCGGACCGGACCGCCCCCTAGGTGAGTATTTCAAAGATGTTTTTTACATTATACACAGCGGCCTGGGCTCTTATACACAGTATTCTGGAATGCTGTATATAAGAGCTCACTGATGGTGGCTCCAGCTCATAAGGGAAAAACCTGATGACAGATTCTCTTGAAGGCCCCCATACACATGAGACAAATGTTGAAGGAACCCAACCATATCAGTAAACTTAGCCGATAGTCCAATGTGTATGGGGGCCACACGACTCTTCCCTGGCATGTCCGCCATGTCTGATTTCGGTGATATAAGATGCTCACTCATTGTAAACACAGTAGCGCTTGGCAGAGCGAGCACTTTTGGATGCGGAGTAGTCGGGAGAGGTAGCTTCTAGCCAAACAATCGGCCGAACCATTGCTCGGCCAACAGCTTTCTATTATCCATGGGGTCCCTTATAAGCCATGTAGAGCTCCCTAGGAAATAAAATATGCAAGTAGCTACTTCACAGAAGAAGGGTCTCTAAGCCCACCTATTAGAAGTAGCAATTCTATAATTCAATAATGATTCGGGGTTTCGCAGAATTGTGCCCGGAGAAGATTCCACTTTTTTAACTATTACAAATCACAACTAATTACTGCAGATTAGACAATTAAGCATAAGTATTGACTCCCTGCTTCAGGGAAAAGGAAATCTGGTATTATGGAAACTTAAAAATGTTACAGAACACAAAAAATACCGAAAATATTGTAATAGTATGTGGGTTCATTGAAAACCAAGGGAGTCACTGCTTGCTTTCCCGACTTTTAGCTTTTCTGAAATCTGCTTGCAATTTATTCATAATTAGTAAAACATTAAAAAACACACAACACCGCAGTACGCCACCTGCATAATAACCGTCACAGCACAACAAATGGAGAAATCGCTCTGCTCATTTCTCTGTATGGGTGTTTTTCATTTTCGGCTCTCCGCTGTCACACTGCTCCCTGGCGCCCTTCAGTGTCAGAACATTTTGCTCATACAATACCCGACACTGATTTTGCCGTCTGCTCTGGGATCGAATATAATTTTAGTGTCTCGTCTGAATTCATTTAGGAGTCTAGAAATGGGGTCTGGGTTAATTTAGAAGTAAAAAATTATGTAAAAATCACTGTGATAAAAAGCACGTAAATGGCAGCAGTGTAACAACAGCCTCTCATCAATATAATCGTATATTCTTTATTAATATGTCCTTAATTTTTTTTACTTACAAATTTTAATAGAATCTCACAATCAAAAATTGTCAATGCTTCTATATCAAGTCAGAGGTATCTAAAACACTGGATCAATGTCCTATCACAGAATTTAGTGCCCATAATCTGTGATGTTATACTTTGCTTGGCTGTCCCTGAACTCCTTTTGTGAATAAATCACTATAACATCACGTGTCAAAGAGTTCCATAATCTCACTGCTCTTACAGTAAAGCATCCATAGTCTCACTGCTCTTACAGTAAAGAATCCATAGTCTCACTGCTCTTACAGTAAAGAATCCATAGTCTCACTGCTCTTATAGTAAAGAATCCATAGTCTCACTGCTCTTACAGTAAAGAATCCATAGTCTCACTGCTCAGACAGTAAAGAATCATCATTCGTGATAATGATAGTGTCATGATTCTGATGAGTGGGGCTCTCCTCTGCAGAGCCTGTTCTGGGCCTCATATTTTCCTCCAGTGAATTTGTTGTTCCCAGGCTAAGTCCTGTGTGCTGTGGGAGGGGTCTGTCCTTTGAAGCCTCATTACAGGGTGTGGCTTGCTTTATCCGGAAGCCAGTCAACCTGGAACGCCGACAGTGATAGTTCCTGTTCTGCAGTGCACGTCTCTGGTCCTCGTAAGTGACTGACCCGATCTTGTTCCACTTCCTAGTTCCTCGTATCCCTTCCCCTCTCCTCCCCTACTCCGTCTTGACTCTCTGCGTTCCTGACCTTCGGCTAGTTCCTGACCCCCACCTCCACTCTATCCCATGTACCTGACTTGTCCTCTTGGCTACTGACCTCGGCTTGTATTCTGACCCCGACTCCGCTCTCTTCCTAGTACCTTACATGACTTCCTGGTATACAGACCCTCGTCTCGCAACACTGACTTTGGCTTCTCGCTCTCTCCCTCTGTTACTGACAGGATCTCCTGGCTCCTGACCCCTGGCTTGTTCGACTTCCCTGCAGATATCCTCCACTAGAATATCTAGTGACTCCTAGAGGTCTAGAATCTCATTACGCCTGGGTGCTAAGCATCACAGATAGAACCCTCTTTCCTCTAGACATAGCGAATGTTCCTTGTCATCACTGCAGGCCTCAGTGTAAAAAGATCATTAGAAAAATCACTGCATTTGTACTTTTGTTTTCCAAACTGAATGACCACAAGTTTGATAACCTGTCTTAGTGCCTGCAGACAATCCATTCCCTTAATAACCTTGGTTGTTCTTCCTTACTGTACGGATGGAACAGGGGTCCAAGGCTGACCCTAAGGCTGGAGCCCCTGTGCTGTACCTTATCTCAAAGATAGGCTGAATGGTAGCCAGGTTTGAGCCCCCAGCATGACCCTGTCTCCTGTGTGAGCCCTGATGCTACTCTCCCTCACCCTGGGAGCGGGCTGGAAACCCAGTAACCAAAACCCCACAAATAGGCACAGAAAAGGGTGAATGAAAACTCGCACACACTGCACTTAAACACGAAGGGGGGGATGGTATGTAAACTGGGAAGTAAAGCAAAAGGGGTAGAGAATTAACGCACAATTAGAGGACTCACATACCATTCGAAAGCGCAACTTGTAGCTCACCATATAAGAGGATAACCACAGGACCGAGGAGCAAAGCTATATCCTGCACTCATCTCCAGTATCCAGAGCCTTATAAAGGGTGAGGGCAGCTGGTGATCAGCAGCCTGAGCCCCCAGCAGATCACAAGCCAGCATGGATTAACTCCTGCTGAACTAGAGAGCAGTGAAGCCAGAACCAGCCAACTCCCATAACAGGTTGTGCAACTAAGTGATCCCAGGGTATTTGTCAGACTCTGCAGTGTGAACAGAGTTCAACGCCACTATTACACCCAAAGAGTGAAACACTGAATGACACTTTAGTTCAGCTATTTTCTTTTTATACACTGGAGTCCAAAACTGTACACAATATTCTAAGTGTGCCTGCATTACTGACCTATATATGGGTAAAACTATGCTCTTGTCATGAGCATCTATGCCTCTTTTAATGCATCCCATTTTTTTATTTGCCTTGGCAGCAGCCTCCTGACATTGATCACTGAAGTTGTGTTTGCTGTCAACCCATATGCTCCAGTCTTTTTTATTGACATTTTCACTCACTGTTTTACCAGTTAGCACATAATTATACATATTATTTCCTCTGCCCCAGTGCATGATCTAATATTTATCTACATTAAAGTTTAATTGCTATTTCTCAGCCTAAGCCTCCAGCATACATAAATCCCTGTGTAATATTAAATTATTCTACTCTGTATTGATCACCTTGGAGAGTTTAGTATAATCAACAAATATTGAAATTCTACTCTGTATGTCCTTTACAAGGTCATTAAGAAATATGTTAAAAAGAAGAGGGCCCAATGCTGACTCCTGTATTACCTCACTGTTAACTGTGACTCAATAAAAATGTGAGTCATGTTTCCTCTTACGGAGTCAAGTTTTTTTAACTCAATTACACATATGTTCTTCTAGTAACAGTACTCTTATTTTGTGTACTAACCTTTTATGTCTCACTGTATCAAATTCCTTTGAAAAGTTTCTACAGAGGAAAATCACTGTCTTACTCTGGTCCAGTCTGGAACTTACTTCCTCAAAGAAGCTATCAGATTAGATTGATTGGACTGATCTCTCATAAACCCATGTTGATATTGGGTCATAAGGTTATTCTTATTGAGATACTCCAGAATAGAATCTCTTTGAAAACCCTCACAGTAGAGATTAAACTTACCAGCATTTTTTATAGGATTTGCTCCTTTTTTGTCTAGTTTTTGGTCTTTTTTGTATGTGTCATTTGCACTAGTCTTTTAATCTTTTTTATTTGTGCGTTTTTTGAAAGAGTATTTTATATTCCTTTGCCTCTGTTTGTTGTTTGGTTTTTTTTTTAAATATTTATCATTGTGGGTGGGCTTAAGAGTTTCCAGATGCTTTTGGCTCATTCATCAATTGTAAATTTTTTAAATGTACGACAGTCTAGTGGGTTTTGTTTTGTACAATTTTTGCAACATTTTAGTGGAACATGCTCTAAAAGGGGGGGGGGATAGGAAATAAGATAAAAAATAAAGAGTATTTTTGGTCTTGTGCAAAATTCATGAATTATATCCATTATTTAGAAAAAATGGCATAAAAATGTCAATGAATACCACAAGAAAAAAAAGAGGTGACTTAAAAATAACACACGAATGAAAAATTGCGCCCCTCAACTGTAGATGTTCTTTCACACAAAACATACAGAAGACATGTTCTTGCTGCCCTGATTCCAAAAAACTAAGGCAAAACTGATTTTTATCAGTCTAATATGCCAAGATACTGTCTGGATTCTGAAGCTCTCTAACTCGCCATCCAATCATTGTGAATCTTTGATTCTTCATCTGCATTCTGCCAGCACTTTGGGTACTGGAATTTCCCGTGCCTCACTTCCCATCATGCATTGCTCCTGCCATGATCCAATGGCTTAATTTGCATGAATTGTGAATCCAGACCAAACTTCCCATAGAGAGACAAAGTTTCTAGCTCACTACCTAGACATGGAAAAAAATTGCCCATTTGACTACAGGAAGTGTACAGCAAATTAGAGAGAGAAACACCTTGTAGTAGCACTTAGGGATGATTTTTCAAGGGTGACACAAAATAACTTTTACATACAGCGATTGCAGATTGTCTGAAAGTTCATTGTCCATTTAACAACCCTTGATTACATTTAGTTTTATTCCATTTCTTACTCTCTGTTGTCATCAGGGAGTAATCATTTAAGGCCATGAGTGTAAGTAACCTAAAGTGCACCTGTGCTTTCACATAAAAACATGTTCTTGCTGCCTTTATCCCCAGCAACAAGGTAAAACTGCTTTTGGGTCACACTCCAGCCTAATATGTCCAGAAACGGTCTGGATTCTGATGCTTTGTATCTTTAAAAAAAGTGGATTGTTCCACATTATCAGCATTCTAGCAGCACTTTAAGTACTGGAACTTCCTATCATACATTGCTCCTGCCATTGCCAAATGGATTATCTGCTGTGATTGAAAGTCAGCCTTTTTAATGCCTGACAGTCAGGAGAGCATGTCAAGGCAACAAAAGATAGCCACAACTAACTGTAGAGAGACAAAGATCCACCCCATTACTCCTCCCACTTGACTAAAGGAAGTGGACTGCATGTTAGACAGAGAGACACTTGGAAGTGGTGATACTTGTGTGACAAATTAGCGTTTGGACTCTTGTATGAAAGTGAACTGTTCTTAATTCGGTCAGACATATGTGTCCTATTGTTTGTTAAATCAAGAGATGACCATTGTTTCTTCACAGACTGATCAGAGCCTTATTGTTTATAAATGGATATTGCTTCAGCCCCTCTGATTGCATAGTTTAGAGGAAAATTAAGCAGTTGAATTGAACTTGTGACCAATGAGAGAGCAGCCATCTCCACCAATCCTGTAAGATCCAATACTCCGAATTGAGAACTGAGTGGCAAAAAAGGGCCTTGCTCCGGTCACCAGTATTATTATGATTCTACATGCCACCAGCCGAGGAACTTTGACTACAGCTGGGGAATCACAGAACTGCACTAAGAGAAAGATTCTACATAATCTCAGCTGAGGAGCATTGGTTCTGAGTGAGGAAACATAGAACTGCTTCCTAAGCTTTCTGCTATCTCTATATATCACAGACGCCAATGTTGGCAGGATCCATAGTGCCGTGTAGATATTCCATCTACGTGCGCTGTTTACAGCTGTGCTGGTGTGCTGCGGCACAGCGCCCACAATATCCCATTGTGTGATAAGTAGTAAATTCCTTATAACCAATACCCATGCAGAAATCTCGCCACCTCTATGTATCACAAACTCCAATGTTGTCGGGATCCATAGTGCCGTGTAGATATTCCATCCACATTGTGCGCTGTTTACAGCTGTGCTGGTGCGCTGTGGCACAGAGCCCACAATATCCCATTGTGTCTTAACTAGTAAATTTCTTACAACCAACACCCTTGCAGAAATCTTGCCACCTCTATATATTACAGATGCCAATGTTGGCGGGATCCATAGTGCGGTGTAGATATTCCATCTACATTGTGCACCGTTTACAGCTGTGCTGGTGCGCTGCGGCACAGAACCCACAATATCCCATTGGGGGATAACTAGTAAACTCCTTACAACCAACACCCCTGCATAAATCATGCCCCCTCTATATATCACAGATACAAATGAGGTGGGATCCATAGTGCCATGTAGATATTCCATCTACACTGTGCGCTGTTTACATATGCGCTGGTGAACTGCGGCACAGAGCCCACAAAATCCCATTGTGTGATAACTGGTGAATTCCTTACAACCAACACCCTTGTAGAAATCTTGCCCCCTCTATATATCACAGACACCAACCAGGCGGGATCCATAGTGCCATGTAGATATTCCATCTACACTGTGCGCTGTTTACAGCTGTGCTGGTGCACTGCGGCACAGAGCCCACAATATCCAATTGTGTCTTAACTAGTAAATTCCTTATAACCAACACCCTTGCAGAAATCTTACCACCTCTATATATCACAGATGCCAATGAGGTGGGATCCATAGTGCCATGTAGATATTCCATCTACACTGTGCACTGTTTACAGCTGCGCTGGTGCACTGTGGCACAGAGCCCACAAAATCCCATTGTGTGATAACTGGTGAATTCCTTACAACCAACACCCTTGCAGAAATCTTGCCCCCTCTATATATCACAGACACCAATGAGGCGGGATCCATAGTGCCGTGTAGATATTCCATCTACATTGTGTGCTGTTTACAGCTGTGCTGGTGCGCTGCGGCACAGCGCCCACAATATCCCATTGTGTGGCAGATCTCTAGATCATGGCTTTACAAGGCTACATCAAGAACATGAGCATTTCTAAATAAATTCCTATTTTTCATTATTTACAACTACGTAACACATTGTACCTGACAATACAATTCCCTATCTCCAGCGTTCTCACATTCGCATATACTAAGGCCAGTTCCTTCTATTCCGGCGCACACAAAACTTGCCGCCTCTAGTTGCCTCATTATACGCTCGACTCTGAGAATATCCATAACTGCAAGTACAGTACAACGTGCACAGTAACAAGATTAAAATGCCACGCTACCCGTTACAATCACTCCTGAGTCACAACACAGATTGCTTTTTATCAAGATATGTGATCCCACGGTGCCGTCAGCGGCTACGACTTCTGGGACTTGTAGTCTTCCTGCTTTAATGAGAGAAGTGCTGAAGGCAAAAAGCCCATAATCCTATGAGTGCTGCGTGACATCAAACTGAATGGTATTATCAGCGAGGACAGGATATTGTGCGGTGAGGGAAAAGCCTGCATCTATTCATCTCGCAGACGCTATTGGCTATCCATGCAAATGATGCTTAGGTCATTGATGTGCAACTTCAGACATGCTACCGAGCTCCATAAATAATGCATGGCGGTTCATACAGGGATCACCGGCACGTGAGCGGGAGATATATCAATGTAATGTGGATGGATCACCTGCAAAGTCACTTCGGAGACACATATTCCCCAATCAAATATAACCATGTTAAAGAGCAAGAAAAACCAGCCGTGGACGTTAATGTATATCACGGTCTGGGTATATCAGCACTAATGCCGGAGGTAATGACGGTACCTACATTGTGCTGCTAATCTTACACAGTGCAGATCGCCTGGACGAAACTTTTAATAAATGGCGTCTGGGTTTTAGCTACCAGGCGGAATATGCAAAGGAGAACCGGATTCTAAATTGTGCCTTTAAGTCAGAAAATGTAATGTGATTTCTTACAGATGGATGGTATGAAAGCAGAACCGGGGCACAATATATCTATTATCACTGGCGGACACGGATAGAACAGGGCGCCTGTGAAGGAACAATATACGGGCCCTTTACAGCCGAAGAGTTCAACATAATGAACAATTCTACCAGCTTTGGAGGTAGAAATGGCCCCCTTAACTGTTGGGCCCCTTTACAACCGAAGAGCTCATCATAAGAAACAACTCTACCTTCGTTTGAAGTGGAAATGGGTCTCCTAACCTCTTGGGCCCCTTTACAGCTGAAAAGATCATCGTAATGGACAATTCCACTGGCTTTGGAGGTGGAAATAGGTCTCCTTACCTTTTGGGCCTCTTTGCAACCAAAGAGCTCATCAAAATAAACAACTCCACCTTCGTTGAAAGTGGAAATGGGTCTCCTTACCTCTTGGGCCCATTTGCAACTGAAGAGTTCATCTTAATAAAAACTCCACCTTCTGGAAATGGTCCCTCTTGCCTTCCTTGGAAGTGGAAATGGGTCCCCTTACCTCTTGGGCCTCTCTACAGTCGAAGAGTTCATCGTAGTGCACAATTCCACCTTCTTTGGAAGTGAAAATGGGTCTCATTACCTTTTGAGCCCCTTTACAGCCAAAGAGTTCATCATAATGCATAATTCCACCGGCTTTGGAGGTAGAAATGGGCCCTCTTAACTCTTGAGCTCCTTTGCAGCTGAAGAGTTCCTCATAATGAACAACTCCACTTTGTTGGAAGTGGAAATGGGCCCCCTTACCTATTAGGCCCCTTTGCAGCTGAAGAGTTCATCATAATGCACAATTCCACTGGCTTTGGAGGTAGAAATGGGTCCTCTTAACTCTTGGGCCCCTTTGCAGCCGAAGAGTTCATCATAATGAACAATTCGACCTTCTTTGGAAGTGGAAGTGGGCCATCTTATCTCGTGGGCCCCTTTGCAACCAAATAATTCATTATAATGAACAACTCCACCTTCGTTTGAAATGGAAATGGGCCCCTTTACATCCGAAGAGTTCATCATAATGCACAAGTCCACCAGTTTTGGAGGTAAAAATGGGCCCTCTTAACTCTTGGGCCCCTCCGGCTGCTGAAGACTTCATCATAATGCACAGTTCCACAAACTTTGGAGGTAGAAATGGGTCCTCTCTTGGGCCCCTTTGTTGATGAAGAGTTCCTCATAATAAACAATTCCACCTTTTTGGAAGTGGAAATGGATCTCCTTACCTCTTGTGCTCCTTTACAGCCAAAGAGTTCATCATAATGAACAATTCCACCAGCTTTAGAGGTAGAAATGGGCTTCTTTACCTCTTGGGCCTCTTTACAGCTAAAGAGTTCAACATAATGAACAATTCTACCAGCTTTGAAAGTGGAACTGGCCTCCTTAACTCTTGGGCCTCTTTGCAGGCGAACAGTTTATCATAATAAACTATTTGACCTTCTTTAGAGATAGAAATGGGTCTCCTTACCTCTTGGGCTCCTTTGAGGCCACACAGGTTGCACCAATGATATGTCCACCCCTGTCTCTTACATTCTGTGCACATACTTGGTAGGGCATTATTCTTGTACAAACTGAGCAGTCGCTGGACCGGAGCACAATATAATGCTCATATACTCTATAAATAAATCCTTACAACCCACATATAACCTCTTCACTTTGGATTTACCGTATGATTTGGTTGCAAACTCTGAATAATTGAATCTCCTAAGATGTGATAGTACAAAGAATTATTTTGGCAGGATCCCAGGTGGTGTTCACATTGATTTTAGGCTGTGTTCTCATGTATTTCAGGCTGTATTCACATGTGCTCTGGAGCCTCAGCTGCCGATTCAGCCTAAAATGCCAGAAAAAAAATCTGAAAATATAGCGCTTTGTGCTGATCTAATAGATCCGCTAAAATTCTGGACGCCATGAAATCCTATGCCACCCGGTCATAGTCAAACGAGGCTGGTTTTCATCATGTGATGGATCTGGCACTGGTGGTAATTTTGTTGCTCTGCTCCTATGATGAAGCAGAACATTTACATTAACAAACATTGAAGTGAGGAGAAGTGAGGAGAGCCTGGAAAATCCCATCCCTGCAGTTGGGGACCGGAGCTCAATATATATGTAGATTTCCGTCCTTGCTTTCTCATTTACATGTTATCTTTAGTGAACGTCTCATGTAAACCAGTCTTGCTACACGACTGAGGGGCCTTTCACAATAGCCTCGGTAATAGTTTACATTTTGCTAATGTAGTGATGAGAGCCACTACATTGCAAGAGGTCTGTGGATTATCTTCTGGTGTTATCCCATTTATAAAAGGCACTGTCCTTTTATAATGAAATTTGAACTCATCGAAAGATCAGCTCCTCTACAGGAGAATCTTCTCTTGTTCCACTGAGCAGAGTGAAGGCCACACATCTATGAATAGTAATGAGGTCCATCATCTCAATAATGGTTCTGCTGGCCAGCTAATAGCTTGGTGTCATGCTATGTACAGGGAAGTACCAAGTGCACGGTGAGAGGGAAGTCAAACCCTGAGTCTAGGGAGAGGGAAGATGGTGACCCCTGATCGAACCTACTGCTGGTCTCTGGAGTCCCTCACCACCCAAGATAGGTTCCACACCAATGCGCCAAGGCAGATAACTGACCCTAGGTATCCATAGTACTGGACCCTATATTGTGAACGGATGGGATGGATTCTTCAACAACCCCACTAAGCAAATATAGAAGACACAAGGGGGACACACGGGGAAAAGCATGAACTACTTATCATTAGATGACTCAGGTAGGAGTTCAGTAGAGCTTTCAGCAACAACAGAGGAGTACAAGCCACCTGCTTGTAACCTCGGCTTGAAGGAACTGAAAATATCAGCAGCACACTCCAAAGAAAGGAAGGAAGAAGTATTTAAACACCAAGAGAATATTGATGATCAGTAGCTGGGTGGAAGGCGAGCTCCTGCTGGTTCCAAAAGGGAGAGATTAATCAAGCAGGAAAGCTACCTATACCAATGAATACTGACAGCTGGGACAATCAAAAGTCAGGGAGCATTCTGTGCAGCCATAAACTGTGACCTTCTACAGCCAGAAACCACATGACTGTTTGTGACACGTGACACACCCGTGATTCTTGGGTTGGCCAGTCGACAAGTGTTAGCAAGGTTGGGTCACTAATGAGGACACATGGTATCCCCATAGCTCCCCCTGTTCCTTTATGTTCTGTCCCGGCTTTTTACCTTGACCTACTCTGGTGACCTTTTTCTGGGCTTGACCATGGACTGTTTTATTCCTCCAAAAACAATTTTCTCTGGCTTGACCTGGCTACTCCCCTAGGTCTACAATTCTGTCAATGTTTTTGTGTCTCTGGTTCTCATCCAGCTAGCTGAGACCTCTTACTCATAACTTGCTACCCTGACCAGCAGGTACTCCATGGATGGAACCTGGGGTTCTTTGCAGCGAATGGCCAGATCCCTGTGCAAGGGAGAAAGGATGAATAAGAGAGAGTCCTTGGGACCTGGTAAGAGAAATGGCTTGCACCAAGTCTGTTCATAGAAGCCTATATTGAGTTAACAGATTCTCTACAAAAAGCTCTTAAAAAAGCACTAAACATGGACCAGTATGGCTTCAATAAAACAATGATACCCACCAAGTACACCCTTGACTTCCCAATGTCACTTACAACTCTGCACAGGCACAATCACCAATTCTGGCACAATCACCAATTTTCATGCACTATGTTATCCAATTTTTTGACCATGATCATGAGGTAGGTGACAATCACCATGATGAGATATACGGTGTTGCAAACTGCCATCAAGGGAAGCTCATGTGCTGAATGGAAATATAGCTCAATATAAAACCAGTCTCAAAAGTGTTACAGCTGGACCATATCCTAAAAGAAAGTACATTAGAGATTTGTCATTTTCAAGAATGTGGATGAAATATAAACTGACGAGCAAAAGGGTAACAATGTTTTGAACTTTTGACTTTCAGGCTCAATATCGCACCATCCACTACAGTTTTGAGCATGAAACTACCTTCATTTTATAGGCAATCATCTTGGCTATCTCATACATAAATTTGAGTTGTAACTAATTAGCATATGATTAGTTATGCAAATTATTGTCATGTAACTGCATTGTTACTGTTTTGCTCCTGGTGGTGGAAAAATCTTTTTCTTCCTGTATACTACAAATTACAACCTGTTCTCACATTCCCTAATAGCTCAGTGTGTTATTAGGTTGATTCCCAAGCAAACGTCACTGGTTCAAATCGAGGAGCAGCCATGAAGAAGATTTCCCAAGAAAAGAGAAACAGCATCATCCAGCTCATTAATAGTGATTTTTCAATCCAAAAACTTGGCAAACTGCATCATGTGAGGCCATGACAGTTGGAAGAATACGAAATTAAGTCCGTCCATCCATTCAAAAGTGAAGAGGTGGACGTGCTGTTAAGGACAAGATTATGAACTATTATGAGTATATAAGAGTTATATGGAGATATCCATAAAGAACAGGATTTAAGATGGTGTTTGAACTGTACCACACATATATCTCTTGGCATAAGACTCAGACAGACAGAGTCTTGTGACAAGTGAATCATGCTGACATTGCTTAATATAAATGAGGAAGCAAGCACATTACAGTATATTGTATATCACAGAATAAGCTGTTCTACTTTATCCAATAGGAAACGTGTTACGTATTCTTGGCACCTAGCCAATAACTCCGTTTAAATGTTTGTCCAACTTCCGGAATAAATCAGTCTTACTTTCTATTCATATCCGAGTACGTCTCTGGTGTGTGTGAAAGAGAGTGGTATGCATGCTACCACGAGTGACTCATAATTTGGACTGCAGACAGTTTAAGAGGGATGCATGACTAGATTGCGACAAAGTAAATTTATGGCCAACATTAACAGTGGCGCCCAACGAACCTTAGGACGGAGCTCTGGATGGCGGACGGACGTGCTGACACCTTGACTCGAACGGCAACTGCACGAGAGGGGAGATGCGCACGCCAAATGCAGGTGAGAACATTTGTCTAATCTCACCTTGCAACCTCATGCGTGTACTTGCATTTCGAAAGGGGGGGTTGGGCTGTCCCAGTCTAGACACCTAATGACCGCCATCTCGCATGAGATAAGCCGTCCTAAGAGATCCCACACCAAGGTGGTCAGGTTCACCTTAAGCTGTCTGTATAAATGTAATTCTAAATCACATAATGTAATGTGGTTTTGGGTTTTTGTCTGCTCTGGGAGAAAGCAGAAGTTCTAAGTTTCATTTTTCTCTGAATTAACGGTAAGGGAAAATGAGGAAGTTGTTATATACGCTGGTTATATGGATATATATAGTTATATCTGCAGGTGAGATCAGCCACCTGGATGGTATATATATAGTGTCCTTATTGTTATGTCATTGTGTTTACCTGTGTCTACCTGTTGAAATGTCTGTTTATTTGCAGCAGGTGGAGTACTTGCTGGCTTACGAGAAACGGGAAGTTCTGTTTTGTTCAGTTACGGCGGAAAAAGGGGAAGTGTCACGATAATGTAGTGAGAGCTGTCTTTTGAGTGGGAAAAAAAAACAAACCTCAGAAGCTGTACTTTGAGAAGGTTAACTGTTTATGTATACTGCTGTGTATACTGCGAGATACACTGGTGTGTGACATGTCCGATCGATAGTCAGTAGTTGATAAGGCTGAGGGCCAGGTACAGAGTTATGGTAAGAGCCCTGACTGTATCCTGGTACGTCTCCCACAGAGAGGAGACGATAGGGGGGTTGACTTTGGTTTTGGCCAGTACAGAGTTATGGTAAGAGCCCTGACTGTATCTGGTGGAATGTGTTCTCCGCGATCCTAGGTAGGAGGAACATTGGCAGAATCCCTTGACTTTGGTCTTAATCATTGAGTATTGATGTTCTGGACGGACTGTTCAAATAAGGTGTATATAGTGTGAACAGAGGTTACTAGTACTTGAAGTAAGATATAGTGAGGGTGAATTTAGTTTCTATCACCCACGTGACACTTCTTCCTGGTAGGACAACCCGTTTGTGTTGTGGTTTTGTGGAGGCATGACTCCCAGTAACTGCCCCAGTAACTGAGGCATGGTATAGAACGTCAAGAGATGTTAGAAAATTGGCATGGAAAGAGGAATGGGATGGAGATAGTAGATATTTCTATATTGCACCAGCTCAGAAAATGGCAGCTCAGGAAATGGCCAAGCCCATTAGGAAGCAACGCCCCCCTCCTTACAAGTCGTCCCCAGAGGGTTGGACTTGTGTAGTTTGTCCCCCTGCCCACCAAACGCCCTCCCTAGCCTCTCCAGACATCATTTCAGGTCGGGCCGCACCTAGTTCCCTTTTCTAGCCTCTCCAGACAAGTCCCAAGGCCACTGGCCTATTTGTCGCTGGAGCAACAGAAGCAACCGAGGGGGGGGGGGGCAGGAAGATGACAATGCTTTAACAATGATCCACCCCACCATCAAAAGTGTCCCCAGCAGAGACCAAACACATAATCTCCAGCTATAGAGATAAACCACAGGTGCTGTCCTTATTTGAGGACGTCAGCCCACACATGGCATCGCACCATTATTCCTATAGTCCCGGACAAGAACGCCCTAAATATGTGACATGGAAGCCTCAGGAGGCTGCAGTCCTTGTGAAGGAACACTGAGATATATACACCCATGAGTGACGTGTCATCAATAATTGATGTTTGATAAGGCCCAAGAGCCTGGTCCTCGACGGAAAGAGGATTTGAAAGGGGAATTTTAAAGTACTGGTGCAGAGTTATAAAAGTGGGTGAAAGAGCCCTGACTGTTACCTGGTACGGTTTTCCTGCTAAGCAGTGAGTTGAACGTTGTATGCGTACTCACTGGTCTTGTTTTAGTGGATGTCAATGTATTCTTACCTAGAATTGAATACATTGGGGAAGACCCCTAAACTTTGGCCTTAATCAGAATTATTGAGTATTGGATGAACCGTCCTCATGGAGGTGTATGTATTGTGAATTCTCTCCCTGATCCTGATTTGCATCCCATGCCTTTCTATAGGAAGATGTGCCAAATCCAGGAAACCCACTCTGCCACATATGCTGATTTGTATGGGCTCACCCAAATTAAAGCTGGGGATTCTTTCTGGCCAGTAATGGAGCCAGGTTTGCAGGTTTACAGTGAGGGTGCGTGTACCTTATTATCATCCAAGTGACACTGGTGCTCTAGTTTTTCCTGGAGGATGTTTGTATGTATAAAGTACGCAGTTTTTGGTGTGGAACACCGTAGGGTTGAAATTGGAAAAAAAAGAGAAGTGTTAGTTTCTATTTCATGGGGGCTCGTCCTGTGAATGAAGTTCTGTGAAGTTTAATTGTAAGTGACACACGTATGTTGAAAAAAGAGAATTCTCCCAAGGGGGAGATTAGATGAGAATTGATTGAAGGTACAGGATGTTATATTGAATGTCAATATAGTGAAAGATTGAGATGATTTGAAGAGATGTAATTCTGAATCTAGTAACTATAGTTACTATCTAGTAACTGATAAGCTGATATATAGGGTGGACTTGTGTGCTGTCTGTGGAGCACTGTGTCCACGTAAGCCCACCCCATTATTTCCTGTCCTGAATGTAGATTTCTTTCTGTCACTCTGTGTTTTGCCGAGCCCTGGGTGGGGTATGGTATGGGGATATTATTGCAGGGGCTGACAGGAGATGAGGGCGAGTACAGGGTCCCTAGTTACAGGGTCAGCCCAGGGGTCCCTATATAATCCATATTCCCGGTGACAGATTGAATGCCTCCTGAATGTAGATGTCACAATCCATGTCACTCCCTCCCAGGCCTCTTCAGACGCCATTTTTTGGCCAACACCTTCTTCCTCTTTTAGCGGCTGTTTCTTATCGGTAATTATCTTTAGCGGCCGTTTTAACTCAGACACTACATAGTTCATCTTTTGACGCCATTTTAGTCCAGCTGACACCCAGTTCCCCATTTTTGTTTCAGCAGCCAAAGCCACTGCTCTGTTTATTGCTGATGCAGCAGAGGCTGCAGAGGGGGGGACATAGGGACCTGAAACACACTCCGTTTTTGGTCACATATGCAGTTGTGCCCCATTGTGTTCCCACTAATGAACCTTAGCAGAGGTTATTGCTGATAGTCCTGTGGAAACCTTTTCCTTTCACTTTTGCATATTTGTTTTTGCTGTATCTAGTATACAATTTAGTAGACCATATAGACTGCTCACTATTAGTCCTGGTGGACAGTGAATATTTTTCTGCCTATGGCAGTTGCTGCTTAGCCTGGTTTGAGATATTTTCACTTGTATGTTATCCTGCCTGGTATCTTGCACAAGAGTTCCCTGATAGAGAGGGTGGAGGATCACGTGGTCCCAAGGGGACATTGATCATCAGGAGTTGGCATATATTAGGGTTTTCGTTGGCAGCACCCAGTAATCCTTTGTGTCTTAGTTTGCAGGGTCTGACAGGAGAGAGGGATACGCTGGTGGCCCGACCCTGACCACCATCAGGTCTACCATCGGGATGAGGGAGAGTGCAGGGCCCCCAGTTACAGGGTCAGCACAGGAGAGGTAGAGTAGATACGCTCCACTGCTTTTTCCTAGTTGTGTATATGTAGTCAGGGGGTGCTGCTTGCTATTTTCCAAACACTCTTGTGCTCTCTTCTCTTTCCCCGGGGTTTTAGGGGATCTTAGTTTTTAGAATTTGAGTGCTCTCCTGACCCCAAGTTACACCCATTGCCCTTTCTTACAAACCTGGGTATAGTCCTTTGTATCAGGTCACCGAGAGCCCACATGCAAACTACAGCTGGTAAAGACCAAGACACCCTCCTTCAAGTGGCAAGACGTATGGAGATGAATCTAGCAGCTTACAAGATCACCCTACATACAGATGTGCTGCATTCACAGTCACCTGAAGAGTATCGTCACGTTATCTCCAGCCCAGAAGTCATTCTACCCGTTTGCCATGGAGGAAGACAGCAGCCCTTTGAATACTACTCAGCCAGATTGGACACCTACCTAAAGCACCAGTTGAAGACCAATGCCTGTATGACATCACTGCTCCCTGACAAAGTCACCATCTCCCGGTGTGCGGTCCTTAATCCTGCTAAACTTCTCCCTCTTCCAAGGGGGGAGTGTCCCACCTCTGACACCTTGGTGGAAGAGGTTGTCGACTCTGGCATAGCTGAGGAAACTCTGGATTCAATACAGTGACGGATACACCTTTGGACCCTGACTTAACCTCTTTGCGGATGGATCAAGATGTGCATCAAGAAGACGGTTCCACATGGGTATGGTGGTGGTAGCAGAAGACGCTGTGCTGATAGAGCAGTCGCTACCCGCATGCCTGTCTGTGAAGAAGCAGATGTATGTGCTCTCTCTGAAGCCTGCAAGATGGCAGCCAGCATCTACTCTGTATGGAAGACAGGAGACTTGATCACTGCCAATGGAACTGTACGCCGCCATGAGGCCATAGAAGAATGGATGGAAGCTTTGCTATTGCCAGACAGAGTCGCGGTGAGCAGGGTTAAGGCCCACATTGGAGGAGTCAAGGGAAGCAGTTAGAAGTGCCCTCACTGACAGAACATCCAAAAAAGCCCCAAGACCACTTACCAAAGAAACAGTCAGTCAATCTGTGTTCTTTGAATGACCCCGATGTGAAGAAGAAAGGAAAGATGGAAAGTCTTGAGAAAACATTGTCCTGACCCTACAAGAGCAAGTCTCAGAAGAAGAAGATGACTGAGATAGGGTGCAGCTGTGGGCTCCCGGAGACCATAGAAAGTGGCTAGTGACCTGCTTTCACTGCCAGCCAGAGAGATATGACAGGCCTTAGACACAGAACTGACTCTACACACCCCATACCAGCCACAGAATAGAGGGAAGGTTGGGAGGATGGGGCAGTGTAGAAAGCAAGGGCATGAGAGTCTTCCCCTTGAATTGTTCAGTGTCAGACACACCCCAGCAGGGACCATTAGGGTGAGACCCTATGAAATCCTGTTTAGAAGTACCCCCAGATACTTCAACTAAGCTTGTTGTTTATTTAACTAAACATTTGCCTAATATACGTTTTTGAGTTTTCTCCTCCAGATCCAACCAGATCTAGATTTTTCTCTTTTCTTTTTCTCTCTCTCCTCTTTTCCTCTCTTTCTCTCTCTTCCTCTCTTCTCAATCTTTCTCTCTCTCTTCCTCTCTCTTCTCTCACTCTTTTTCTTTCGGACGAAGATCCATGCATTCCACTACAAAGAGATGTCGGACCTGCCTGAGACCAGGAGATGGCTGTCTTCCCTCTTCTACCCGATACTTTGTGCCAAGAAGATGATATCCAAGCATGTGGACCAGAAGACGACTGTGCATCCCACCTTTGATGATGTCCCACCATTACCGCCTGAGGACTGAGGACCATGAGACTCTGAATGAAACCAACCCTGATAAATATTAGCCAATTAGAGGACTACTGCCACGTTCCCCCTTCCTGAATATGGAACATAGTGGAACATAGCCATGAGGACAGTCTAGAGAATACGGTCAGGATCTGACTTCCTATGCATAGTCTGTTGGGTGGGGAGATTCATCCACAAGGGATGGGTTATCTCGTATGTGACTGAGGTAACCATCGGCATTAGGACAAATCAATAGACTCGGGAAAAATAAGGAAATACTTTTTGGCTATATCCAAAGGGGGGACTGTTAAGGACAAGATTATGAACTATTATGAGTATATAAGAGTTATATGGAGATATCCATAAAGAACAGGATTTAAGATGGTGTTTGAACTGTACCACACATATATCTCTTGGCATAAGACTCAGACAGACAGAGTCTTGTGACAAGTGAATCATGCTGACATTGCTTAATATAAATGAGGAAGCAAGCACATTACAGTATATTGTATATCACAGAATAAGCTGTTCTACTTTATCCAATAGGAGACATGTTACGTATTCTTGGCACCTAGCCAATAACTCCGTTTAAATGTTTGTCCAACTTCCGGAATAAATCAGTCTTACTTTCTATTCATATCCGAGTACGTCTCTGGTGTGTGTGAAAGAGAGTGGTATGCATGCTACCACGAGTGACTCATAATTTGGACTGCAGACAGTTTAAGAGGGATGCATGACTAGATTGCATCAAAGTAAATTTATGGCCAACATTAACAGTGCAGGCGAAATATTGGAGTCAACAAGTTAGCTCATCATAAGGTCTATAAGTTCTGGCGCAACTAACACTAACATAGAGGTAGCTCTATGCTGCGTAATAGTGAGATCACAGTCGTCCATGGAAGCACTGTGTGATGCACGTTACACATGTCTGCAATGATGGCCCAAAAAAAGGTGAAGAAGCCTCGACTTCAATCTCCTCATAACTCGGCTCAAGTTTGCAGAAAAGTGGTCAATAGAAGATTGAAAACTGGTGCTTTGGAGTGAGGAAACAAAAAATAAGTCAATAGACTAGTCTTGGATGGGTGCAAAATGGAATGGAAGAAAAAAGGCAAATGGGGCATTGACGGAACTATCAAGTTCAGTGGAGGAAGCCTTACGATATGGGGTTGTTCCACAGCCAAAGGCGTTGGATAGTTGACCAGAATCGATAGTCAATGCTCATCTATATGTGAGTATCCTACAAGATGAGTTACTTTGTACATTCGAGTACTATGGGTGCAGATCTGGAACAGGGGCAGAATATCTGAGAGTTGCCAGAAAGAGAAACTATCTGCAGAGGGAACAATGAGGGTGAAGAGTACCATTATGTAAAGGGGGCATCCTCCAGACAGTGGGAACATAATATGGTTCCGAAGACTGATGCTACATGTGTTACGGTGGAAAGCCGGCTACCACAAAGATTCATAGGTGAGTTGAGGTAAGGAGACTCCCCCCACCAGGGTTGTCACGTAGGACGTATGTCCTTGACTTGAGTATCGCTCCCTGAAGGCAGCGCTTATTCTTGTCCATCATGCTCATCTTATACGCCCATCCAATCGACCCATATCACGTAATCAGCAGTCCCCGCCAGATGAATTGGGAGCATATTATTACCTACCCTCCTCTTCTTCGTTACTCTAGCACAATGTGTGCACTTGTATTGATCACGATGGTTGTCACACTTGATAAATTAGACCAATCTATTCCTCCATTCATTCCAAGGAAAATTACATAGCATTATGTGATGCCGAAGAAGTCGTTTTTGATTTGTGATATTCATTAAATTTGTGTATATTTCGGATTTTAATCTCGGGGCAAATAACATATTTTGGCCTGGAAACAAAGGTTCTGTTGAGGAGGGAGGGAAAGTTCCCTTACACGGAGAATAGTGGCATGGTAGTTAGGGGTACTCGTAGAGGGAGGACTTTCTGCTCCGGCTTTAACAAAGCTTAAATCCCGGCATGGGGTAACACTCGAACAACCTACTCACATCTGTTTCAACCCTCTAAATTAAAATTTTCTCATTTCTGCTCGGAGCTAAACCTCAGCACAGTTTGACCAATCTCAGGCCGTGTGTTTTATGGCTGGAGAGCAACTTATAGTCTCCACCGCCATGCAGGCAACATAACAGGTACACAAGCAAATAATTGAGGGTCACACGGGTGACACCGCCGCTTCTGCTGCATAACACACAGGAAAGAAAGGCAACATGTAAGCCCGGAGTACAAGGGTGACATTGTAGAGAAGAAATAATTGTGTTTGGTGGTGTGATCTGCTCGCTTGGGCGGCACCATGGCAGCTATTTTAAGACGCAGCGTCGTATGCCATGTATAAAATAACTTAAAGTAAAAAAAAGGAAAAAAAAATCTCATAGCTTGTACGATGGGAAATGCAATTCTGAACCTTCATTTTATGCCAATTACAAGAATTTATGTAGGAGGAAAGAAAAAAAAAATGGAGAAATATTCCCCAGGCAAGGAAGCTGTTGGAGAAAGTTAAAGAAAAAGTCTCACCAGACAGCTGAAGCAATTTAGGGCATTCATCACACTGTAACTTCATGATCTGTGGGGCCCGAGGATACATTTATAAAGATGTGTTATGGCCCAGGGCATACATACCACGGAGGCAGGTCACAGTGTTAGTGTGGGGCAATGACAAAGTTGGTGCCACTGGGTGACTACAATGGGTGCGGGACTCCCATCTTGATAACTGTTGTTAAACAGCAAGGGCGTAGGGATTGACAAAACTTTTTGCAGAGAGTAACGAATACTCGTTGTGATGCTAGATACTACGAGCTGTATGAATAGAAGGGTAGACAGACAAGCCGGGATCATAAGCCAGGAGATAACACATATAAGATTCACGGAGCAGACAGAGACGTGGTCAGGAAGAGGTCCAAGGTCAGAAGTCGGGAGGTAACGTATAAGGATCAGGGAGCAGACAGAAACGTGGTCAGGAAGAGATCTGAGGTCAGAAGCCAGGAGGTAACGTATAAGGTTCAGGGAGCAGGCAGAGACGTGATTAGGAAGAGATCCAAGGTCAGAAGCCGGGAGGTAATGTATAAGGATCAGGGAGCAGACAGAAATGTGGTCAGGGAGAGATCCAAAGTCAGAAGCCGGGAGGTAACGTATAAAGTTCAGGGAGCAGACCGAGATATGGTCAGGGAGAGGTCCAAGGTCAGAAGCCAGGAGTTAACGTATCAGGTTCAGGGAGCAGGCACAGACATGATCAGGAAGAGATCTGAGGTCAGAAGCCGGGAGGTAACGTATAAGGATCAGGAAGCAGACAGAAATGTGGTCAGGAAGAGATCCGAGGTCAGAAGCCAGGAGGTAACATCTAAGATTCAGGGAGCAGACAGAGACGTGGTCAGGAAGAGGTCCGAGATTAGAAGCCAAGATCAGAACACTTACACCAAACAGGAGCCAAGAGTACACTGAGCAAACAGGAAGTACGACTGGTGAAGTTCAGACAGAGCAAGCCCAGTAAAGAAACAGAGCAATCACCAGGAATGAGGCGCATCTGTGAAGGCACCTCCCAAACCCAGTGTGGACCCTAGTGCTGAAAGACAACCTTTCAGCAAGTGCACAAGACACATAGCAGAGCATTTTCAATGCAAAATGCTCCACATAGCGTAACCGTGACAGTCGTCTAAAGTAAAATAAAAATTGCCTCCATAAATTGGGTGCCAGTTTTGATCTTTGTGATGCTTTCACCCCATTATTTATACATCGCTGGTCTTGTAGATGGGATCAGAGTCCATGTTTGGAATCCAGGAGAACATTTCTCAAGAGGCCATGACCTTACAATGTGCGTAAAATCCTATTAGTAATACAGGTGATTCAGTGCCAACCATAGGTTTGGCCTTCTACACGTCTCAGGTCCCATTCTCCACCCCCTGTATGTGCATTTTAACACTGAGTTGAACTCTGATGACAGAGCATGAAAAATAAAAAAAACACTTATCAGCACATCCACGAGAGGTAGGTATGCTCCTTTTCTGAGTAAGGGGATGTACGGGAAAAATCTAGCTGGTCCAACTGCAGAGTTCAAATGCAAAAAAATATCAAAATCCAGCAATATAGAATAAACTCTTGATTTATTAATATAAAATGAAAAGCATGCCATACATTCTAGTGCTTGTGCATTAGCATGTATGTCATTCTTTTAACTTTATATCAATAAATCAAGATTTTATTCTATTTGAGATTGCTGGATTTTCTTATTTTTTGCATTTGATAATAGAGCATACTAGCATCACTCAAAATGTCTTTTTTAGGTGAATTTCATCTAGAACCCACCTAAAAAAAGTGTTAAACCCCCCACAAAGAATGACGTCATGCACAGTAATATCAAAACAACTTTCTGTGCACAAATTCCACCTTTTTGCACTAATTTAACCCCTTCAGGCTTCGAAGTTACCGGTCCCTTCTTCAGGCAACTTCTATCTTCTACCTGACTGTAAAACAAAAAAAAGCCAGACGCACAGCAGATGCAAAGACTACACAGAAGGTGTCGAAGAAGCTTGAGGAAAAAGACGGCTGACATTTTGCTTAAGCTTCCTCTTCAAAAATGATGCATGCATACCAGCATCCAAAGGACACCGTGTTTATATACCCTTAGGTAACATTTTGGGACTGCTACTATTATGGAGATTCTTAGAGGCTTTCTGTGGTTCCTGGAAGATTTGCTGACTCTTCTTGGAGGGCTTCCCTTTTGCACAGAACCTCCCTGGAGAGACGGCGATTATGTGTTTTCTGTACTCAGATATTTATTTATTTTATTTATATAGCACCATTAATTCCACAACGCTTTACAGTCATCATCACTGTCCCCGTTGGGACTCACAATCTAAACTCCCTAACTGTATGAATTCAGATTCAAGAAGGTGTAGACGGGAAGGAGAGGAAACGCCAGAAAACTTGATGGTGATTTTATTAACAATGCGTTTCGGAGATATCAAGTCCGTCATCAGGTCAAAATCATATCAGTATGTCTTCGGGAGGAAACTGGAGGACTGTCATGCGGTGTTCTGCTCTTAACTCACCAGGTGGCTTCGCATCTTCAGACTCTGTTCACACTGCAGAGTCTGACACGTCTCCTGGTGCATTAAAGTTGCTCAGACAGAGCAGGACGTCGCCCAGTTTTGCTCTCTCTGGTATCCAGTCTAGTGGGAGTTAATTCCTGCTGGCCTGTGAATTGCTGCCATGAGTACAGGTTATGGAAGACCTATCACAGCCGCCTCCACCTTTTAAAAGATAGTGGAACCTGGGGTTCCATGCCGATGATAGCTCTAGCTTTGCTCCAGTGATAGCGGTCTTGTGCATTTGATCCAGCTTTGGTGACTTACATGCTATGTGGTTTGTGGTCGAAATATCCTTGTTGTTTTTTTCCTCCCTGTACTTTATTTCTCCCTGAGCCCGTATTGTCTTTTCCTCTGTGTGTGCTTGCTGTGGGTTTGAGCTTTGGTTTCCCCTGTTTGTTGCTATTTTTGGAATATATTTCCCCTGTCCCAGCCCTCCCCTGGGTGGGGGTGTGGAGGTGTTAGACCATGGCTTTTCAGGAGTTAGGGTCGCACTGGCAGTCCAGACCTCGCCGCCATCAAGCGTACCTCTGGAATAAGGGACAGCTTAGAGTCCCTTAGTCTGAGGGCCAGTCTATTCATCCCTCCCCCTGATATCGTATTACACCCCTTGACAAGGACATTGACACAAACATGGGGAAAACATACAGACTCTTTGCAGATGTTGTTCTTGGTGGGATTTGAACCGAGGATTCCAGTGAGGCAAAGCAACAGTACTAACCACTGAGCTTTTCCTAGGATTGGTCATTCTTATTCATATCAAATCACTGAGGGTTCGATAACCTCCGATCAGCTGTTACCAGCTCTGAAGGTGGCCGGATGTAAACCATGTTCAGAAGGGAATACCACTGCTCCATCCATACACTGATTAAAGGACATTTACAAGAACTGCAGTTCAGCTCCGATTCAGTTGAGCATTAGCTCTGCTTGCTGCATCAGCAGAAATGTTCTAATAATATAAGAAGTCTACTGTGAATTTTATACACCCGCAGCTTTCAGATACCAGCTGTAGTACCTTGGCTGTTCATTAGTTCTGAAGTTTCTGTGGCTCCTTTTCTGCACTCCTGGAATGGTGGGTAATGTAGGTGATTTTGATAATAACAAGATATTAGGAAATTGCTCGGCCTCACGCACACAGGAAAGTATACAGGAAGCCTGCACTGCAATACATTATGGTTCCATATTATTTTCGATACCATATTCTCCACTAAAAGCAAAGCTTCATCATTTAGCATCTGTTAAAAAAACTCAACAAGGTTTTTTTTTCTTACAGATCTTGTATGAAATCAAAGCCATATGTAGGTTCAACATGAACTTTTCAGGTGTGTTAAGTTCAGACTATGAAACCCCAAGATCTGAGACAGTTCTGAACTTCAGTCCATAAAATCTTCATTCTTCATAAGAATTACAAAAATGTTGACGCATTTCACATTTTAAAACACATTTTCTTAAAATCTTAACCACTCTCAGAAAAATTGCTATTTTGTAGTCCATTAGGAATGTACCTAAAGTAAATATTTGTGATGCTAATTTGCTTACTGAGGAATTCCTTTCTAAATTATCTGCTCTGTTGCATCTTCTGTTGCGCTACATAACCCTCACTTTGATTCTTTGAATCATACTGCGCTGTCTCTGGGGACCGGCAGGCAGTTTCTACATGCATTCCTATGGGAGCCACATTGAGGATCTCATAGAAACTGAGTTCGAATTTGGAAAGCCAGGATGTAAGGGGTACAGCCGAGGATTAAAAGCAAAGTGGACCTTACAAAAAGAGTTGTTTCCTATAAAAATTACTACCTACCCCATCCACTCAACCACTGATCACTAGGGGAGTCCCTGGTTCTCCTTTGGTTGTAAGATTAGGCATGGGAGGGGTTGAAGGGCCCTGACGGAAATAGCAGAGTACAGCACTATGATGGTGAGGCGCTGTTCACCTGAGCTGATAACAAAGCTTGTGTGTGAGCCCTAGAAGGAGAAAGGGGAGGAGCTTAAAGGGAACCTGTCACTGGATGTTTATAATACTTACCTAATGGTCGGCGCATAGCAGATGGGTCGGATGGATGTCTTTGTTCTCCGGGTCCCGCACCTCCTCTTTCGGCCAACTTTGTCCTCCTTCTGAAGCTAGTGTGGATGACGCGTTCTACGTCATCTACACTAGCCGACAGTGAGGTCCTGCGCAGGCACACTTTGAGCTGTCCTGAGCAGGGTAGAGCGCGACAACCGTTAGGTAAGTATTATAAACATCTGGTGACGGGTTACCTTTAAGTGGGTGAGGTAACGACCGTTGGTGTCAGGGTGAGCGTGTGACAGGAGTGTAAAAAGGAGATGGTCCAGGACTGAGGTGGCTTTTGAGTCCTCTGAAGGGGTCAGCTGCAAATTGGCAGGGTATCAGTCCCTAGGCCACCTAGACTTTCAGGGTCAGTGGCAAACTGAAAGACTGCTTAATGCCTTTTTATAAGGAGCAGTAAATTTGTTCAGGAGCTCAGCGACATCATTGAATCCGGAAACTTTTACAAGCAACAGCAAGTGCTCCCATAGAATTCGAGTTGCCTGCTCTCTGGAAGGGAACAAGGACCCAGAGTTTTTCTGTCCTGAAAATAATAGGATTTCAAGATATCATTTCCCAGGTAGGGAAGTAGCAGCAGTAGGAACACACTACAACACAGCAGGTCAGACCACCATCCTAGTGTATGCTGTATGGAAGGTTGTGGACTATTCTGCACAGCTTCAGTAAAAGGTAAAAGCTCCCTGTCTTGTCTCTGGCTGATAATTCTCTACTGCACCATCCTTACCTCAACATCCCCAGGACCAGCCCTAGTTTGGGGGGCGAGGGGACAACCCTCTGGCACTGTGCATCACCAGCTAACTTCCGGGGACCTTCAGTGGTGGCCGACCATACCAAAGCTGAACATCCAACTGGAGTCACAAACTGTTTATTTTTCACTGCCCTTTTTATATATTATTTTTAACCCCCATTAACAAAGCCTGTTGCATGCACTCGGTATGGCCATGTCACCACTTGGATGGTGTGACCTACCACCGTGACATCAGAGGCCTACTGATGCGGCACAATGGCCACTTCTGTATTTAGTGAATAGGTTGTTAGGGTGCATTTGCCACGTCACTTACCTCTGCATGGCTGCGGTCTTCCCACGGGAAGGAAGGGGGCAAATAAGTTAAGTTTACTGTTCTGGCGATAGTTGAGTTTTCCCATCGTGAGACCCACACACCGATCTCACAATTATCACCTAGCTGGTGAAGAGGTGATCATTTTATAGACTGGAGTAACTCTTTAAAGTAGTGGTCAACCCCTTATCATTGGGGCCAGGGAGGTGAAAAAAAAAAAAGATACTACTCAGACTGGCACCGCTTTTCTGAGCTCCTCCAAGTAGAAGAATAGTCTTGGACTAAATCTGAATGCTGCAGCCAATCAGTAGCTTCTCATTGGCTGCAGCACTCATGCAACACACCAGTCACATGCTGATGCCTTGGACCGGTGGAATAAGCACTACTAAGTGTGAAGGTACAGTATGATGCCATTCCTGGAGGTATTGTCCTTTTTTACCACCCTGGTCCAAGTCCAAGCAGAAGAAACAGTCTTGGATCAAATCTGAATGCTGCAGCCAATCAGTAGTTTCTGATTGGCTACAGAATTCAGATGGTACGCTGCTGGATTTTTATACTATTCAACTGATCAGGGAAGCAGCGATGAGTAAGAAGGAGTGGTGCCAACTAGGGACATAAGTGTTTTCTTCACATATTTTCACCTCCCTGGATCCATTGTGGACAACCCCTTTAAGTTTTTCTGTATATGATTTCAAATACCCCGATTTCCCATTCATCGAGCCATAGAGTGTCCATGTCAAAGGTGTCCATAACCTTTATGTGAGCAACAAGCAATACTTAAAGTGGTTGTCTACTACTAGGACAACTCCTTCTGATTCCACGTTTCACCCAGGTAAAATAAAAAAGCCTATACTCTCCTACTCGGCTAGTGCGATTTCAGCGGTGCTGGGGTTCACATGACATTGTGATGTCACGGGAGCTCCTTGCCCAATCAGTGCTGGATTCTGTCTCCCCACCTTTGGACACAGAAGCGATCAATGTGAAGTGAGTGTCAGCGTCAGTGCTCACTTCCTGTTGATTAACTCGTTTGTCCAAAGGCGGGAAAACAGAAGCCGGCTCTGATTGGATGAAGGTCTCCCGTGACCTCACAACGTCATGGTAGCCCCAGGAACACTGGAACCATAACGGCCATGGAGGTGAATATAGGCTTTTTTATTTTATCTGGGGAAAACATGTAATCAGAAGGGGTTGTCCTAGTAGTGGAAAACCCCTTTAATTTTCTACATAGGGGAGCTCTGCAGGAAAGTTAAACATTTGCTTTTTTTTCAGGGGGTGGATTCTAAAAAAGGGACTTTTTATAGTATTTGAAGAAATGATAAATTCTTAGCTTCAGTGACTTAACTAGAACTCGATGGGCCCTGGTGCAAAATTTGGACCCAGGCTCCAGTACAGGATAATTGCGCTGAAACGTTCCCTCATTACCCAACTTTCCAATACTCTGATATCCCTTATTCTCTCAGCACCCAGCTTTCCATGTTCTGATATACATTTTGTTCTCAGCACCCAGCTTTGCAATGTTCTGCTATTCACCTTTCCCTCAGCACCTAGCTTGCCCTTGATATCAGAGCATGGGAAAGCTGGGTGCTGAGGGAAAGATGTATAGCAGGGCATGGGAAAGCTGGGTGCTGAGGACAAGATGAATATCAAAATATATGAAAGCTGGGTGCTGAGGAGTGTATAGTAGTGCATGGGAAAGCTGGGAGCTGAGGAAAAGAGCCTCATTCCCTCAGCACCCAGCTTTCCCATCTCAAGCTTGTATCTTTGTCCCCCATCCTGGTATATAGCCCCATCCATTTTTTTTTACTCACTTTTACTTCTCCCCCCGCTGCTCCTGTCTCCTCAGCGTGAACAATGTTGTGCCGCTCTGCACATCTCAGCACAGCGGCGCGTAGTAGTGACATCATCGCGCTCCATTGTGCTTACACTTCAAAGCGCCACAGACACAGCGGGAGAATGATGAGAGAGGCAGCGCTCCACTCTCATCGTTTTCAATTGTATCGGCATCTGTGATACCAATACAATTGAAAGTGCGATGCTTGGAGGGGGGCCCGGTGCCATCGCTTGCACTGGGCCCCCTGGCTCATGGGCCCCATAGCAGTCGCGTGGCCTGCTGTCTGGGTGAGGTCCTTGGGTACACTCACGGTCACGACCCCTGAGACCATGATCGTTTCTCCCCTGCCTAGCTTTATGATTTTCAGACAATGACATCAGTGGGGGTCCTATCAGCTGAGGTTTAAGACCCTGCTAAATTAACTTTTCGTCCTGCAAGTTTTACCTTTGCAATAAAGAGTTCTGGTTCCCTCAGCTCTCGGACCTATAATGGAAAAAGCCCCGATAATTCATGTTTTCTGGACATTCTACACTGATAGCTGCATTCCGATATTGCTCAAAACGCGTCGCACTCTGTGTTATTTCATCAGTTGATTGATATTAAAGGGGTAAGTAAAATAATTCTCATTAGGAAACGCTTGGCATTTGCATAGCTTAAAGCACAGTTAGTTATAAATAATAGAAGTGACTCCGACCAGCAATTTCCATTGTATACGTGTTCATTGTGGATGGGAACAAAGCAGACTTGCCAGTGAGTGCATTAGCCGACGTCCCGCTCTGCTATACCCTCTGTAAATGACCCTGTCAGGGCCGACATCCAAATACAGCTCGGCAGAATGTCCTAGCGCTTATGAATAAAATATAATAACATGTGACACGGGTCAGAAACTAAACACAAATGGCATACCAAAATGTGCCAACCACTCTCACGGACGCCGGCTATTTTGCCAGGGTGCAAATATTCGGATTTGGACGGATCGGCCCATAGCAGGATCACTGATATAATTACCAATTAAACAAGATCAGCCGTCTAAGAAATGTTACGATCTGCATTGTTCCATTTCTTCTGGAAATGTGGAACTAGATTGATAATCGGGTGTTAATGTTCCCCTTGCCAATATAATGTGATCACTTATCAGAAAGCTCAGTATGTATTGCCATTCCTCCTGTTATTCCTCCTGGAGATGTGGAAAGCTCAGTATGTATTGCTATTCCTCCTGTTATTCCTCCTGGATGTGTGGAAAGCTCAGTATGTATTGCCATTCCTTGTGTTATTCCTCCTGGAAATGTGGAAAGCTCAGTATGTATTGCCATTCCTCCTGTTATTCCTCCTAGAAATGTGGAAAGCTCAGTATGTATTGCCATTGCTTCTGTTATTCCTCTTGGAAATATGGAAAGCTCAGTATATATTGCCATTCCTCCTGGAAATGTGGAAAGCTCAGTATGTATTGCCATTCCTCAGGTTATTCCTCCTGGAAATGTGGAAAGCTCAGTATGTATTGCCATTTCTCCTGGAAATATGGAAAGCTCAGTATGTATTGCCATTCCTCCTGTTATTCCTCCTGGAATTGTGGAAAGCTCAGTATGTATTGCCATTCCTTCTCTTATTCCTCCTGAAAATGTGGAAAGTTCAGTATGTATTGCCATTCCTCTTGTTATTCCTCCTGGAAATGTGGAAACCTCAGTATGTATTGCCATTCCTCCTATTATTCCTCCTGGAAATGTGAAAAGCTCAGTATGTATTGCTATCCTCCTGTTATTCCTCCTGAAAATGTGGAAAGTTCAGTATGTATTGCCATTTCTTCTGTTATTCCTCCTGGAAATGTGGAAAGCTCAGTATGTACTGCCATTCCTCCTGTGTTACTCCTCCTGAAAATGTAGGATCATCATGCATTGACCACATAACGTGTCACAAAACAGCAATTCACAGACAAGGGACCAGAAAAATGTCTATGATTTGCTGTTGTGCCAAAATTTTAAAGCTGCAATTCTACTGCAAAAAAAATAAAAATTGCAGACAAGTTACAGGGCGGTTGCAAGTGAGTCACATTAGGAGACGAAACACAATTGGAAACATTTGCAGTTTTGTATCACAGTCGAGGCAGGTCGTGACACTTAGGAAATCATCAGCTACAATGTGACACCGCGACCTCTGAGTCGCCCAACACGTCGACTTCCAGCTATAGCCTTGTTAATATATTCCCAGGAGGAATAATGGAGGAACAGCACAATGCACAGTTCTACGTCTAAAGGAGTAAAAAAAAAAACTGTTCGGCACCCTTCCTGAAGATGTTTTATTAACATGTAATAATTTGATGCTTTTACCTGTTTTACATGTGATTTTACATACTCTGTTAGAAAAGACCACAAGTGAGGACTGTGTTTAGCGCCCGAATACTAAAAGTTCACAAGTTTCAGAACAAGTTGTACAGTAACCGAGGGGCCGGAGTGCAGAGATTGAAGGGGAAGTAACAAGAAGGTTCTTTCACCGTAAGTGAGTACCTGCAATAGCATAAATAGAGCTGAGGGAGGCGTAATGCCCCTAGGCAGCTAGAAGGTTTGGGCTACAGAGAGGCAATGTGTAGACTGGTCCTGGAGGTTTAGAGAATTCCTAATCTGACCAGGAAGAAAGACGGCGTATTCATAATGCAGAAGAAATGTAGAACAAGTATTAAGTGTTAAAACTCTGGGTAATTCCAGTAAAGGCGTTTTTTAAAAGGGATCCTGGTCTCACTGATTGGTTGCGTATTTCTAAAGGGGTTTTGAACTACTAGGAGAAGCCCTTCACATTCCGCAGTGCCGGGGCTCACGTGGGGTTGTGACGTCACGCAATCCTCGCGTCCAATCAGTTCCAGCTTCTTTCTTCCCGTCTTCAGACCAAACGTACAATCAACAGTAAGTGAGAGCAGCCACTGTACTCACTTCCTGTTGACTAACTCATTTGGTCCGAAGGTGGGCAGAAGGAAGCTGGAGCTGATTGGACGTGAGGATAGCATGACGTCATGACATCACAAGCTTTGGCACCATGAGTCCCGGCACCGCTGGAAGGGCGCCGGTACTGGAGGTGAGTAGAAGCTTTATTATTTTACCTGGGGGAACCTATGAAATCAAAAGAGGTTGTCCTAGTAGTGGACAACCACTTTAAGGTCCCCCATACCATCATACCAGTTGTGGTCCAAAGAAGGGTAATCATCAAGTCCTTAGATCTTGCACACACACACACACACACACTGAGGGATACCGTAACAGATGGTTTTGGGACTGTGAAACAAACCTCACCAAAAACTTTCGTTTGGTTCAAAGGTGGGAAGAAGGAAGCTGGAGCTGATTGGACGCGAGGATTGAATGACGTCACAAGCTCTGGCACCATGAGTCCCAACACTGCTGGAAGAGTGCTGACACGGGAGGTGAGTATAAGCTTTATTATTTTACCTGGGGGAAACCTATGGAATCAAAAGAGGTTGTCCTAGTAGTGGAAAACTACTTTAAGGTCCCCTATAACATCATACCAGTTGTGGTCCAAAGAAGGGTAATCAGCAAGTCCCCAAATCTTGCACACACACACACACTGAGGGATACCGTAACAGATGGTTTAGGGACCGTGAAACAAACCTTGACAAAAACCTTCGTTTGGTCCAAAAGCGGGAAGAAGGAAGATGGAGCTGATTGGCCGCGGGGATTGCGTGATGTCACAAGCTGTGGCACCATGAGTCCCGATAGGTACGGGAGGTGAGTATAAGCTTTATTATTTTACCTGGTGGAAACCTATGGAATCAAAAGGGGTTGTCCTAGCAGGGGATAGCCCTTTTAAGGTCTCCACACCACTTGTGGTCCGAAGAGGGGTAATCAGCAAGTCCCCAGATCACATACACATGCTCAGGAGTATAGTAACAGACTGTTTAGGGACACAAACCTCACCACTACGGGTCCCTTACATAAGCAAAGATCCTCCTGAGATGTTATGTACTTACTAAAACAGACATGTAAGCTCCTCTTTAGATCTCTGAATGACTTTTAAAACATGGCCAAACTTTTCTATTTTCCCGAAACATCTCTCAGCCAAAGCAATCAACTTTTTGTTGGTTATTTCTGTCGGAAGTAGGAGTATGAAACCAGAGTTGGCAGAGCTCTCTCAATTTATGTATGTGCCAGTAAATGTGGAGTGTTCCTGACTTCCAGGTTAGAGAGATCCCTGAATTAATTAGGTGTTAATTACATTTCTGCAGAAAGATTAAAACCAGAGAAAAGAAGAGAGATGGAGGCTAATTAAAGGGGGAGACGGTGGGAAAAATAGTGAACCGGGGATCGTCTCCGTGTCTCCAGTAACTTTTATCAGCCTTTTCCTCTAATCAGATCAATTTAAAGGATTTGTCCTAGATTTTAAGAAAGTGGCTTATAGCCTCGGAGAGAGAGAAAATGGCTAAATCTCCTCCAGCTCCGGTGGTCACCACCAATTCTGCACTGATGACATCATTCCCGTGACTCCTTTAGCCAATCACTGGCCTCAGTGGTCATGTGTTTTTGACGCATCACTCCTGAGGCCAGTGATTGGCTGCAGCATACATATGATGTGTATGTGATGTCATCATAGCAGGAACCCCTGGATTAGTAGGAGATTAGTAGGACAATTAGTACAATTTCTTAAAATCTCAATATCTTTTGAAGAAAAAATATCAAGTCACATACTTGGCATATAACCCGTATAACGCAAGAGGGCCACAGTGACCTTCCATAGAAATACACGAGCCACCACGACAGAGCCATACATTTCCATAGACTTGGAGAAATAGTGACTTGTCATGAGTAGCCATGAAGTTCCAACCATTGTGGTTCCTCAAGCTTCAGGTGACTACTATCTAGTAAATACTGTATATAGGAGGACTAAAAATTTCCGCAGGAAAGAGAATTGTGGGTGGGATGATAGATAAGCACTCACATTTAAAGGGGATGTTCCATCTAGGACAAACTATATATAAGATGTGTCAAAAATATCCAAAGATGCTATTCCCGTAGCTTCTTATCTTTCTCAAGCATGGACTTGCGGATGCCATACAGTTGAACGCAATGATAAAAGAAGGTGTGGTCTGCTGTCCGCTCCCGTCTTCATCATTCTCCCGCTGTGGTCTGAGATCTGATAGCTGACAGTGGGTGCTATGATGTCACTTCATCGCGTCCGCTGTGCAGAGCTTCAGAACGCTCCCTGCTGACCCCAGAGCAGCGGGGGACTGAGGAGAGGTGAGAATGTATGTATTTTGTTTTTAATTATGTACATGATGGCCATAATACTACATGAATGACTATGGGGTGTGCATTATACTATATGGAGGACTATGGGCTGTGCAGTGCATTATAGTATATGGAGGACTATGGGCTGTGCTGTGCATTATACTATATGGAGGACTATGAGCTGTGCATTATACTATATGGAGGACTATGGGCTGTGCTGTGCATTATACTATATGGAGGACTATGAGCTGTGCATTATACTATATGGAGGACTATGGGCTGTGCTGTGCATTATACTATATGGAGGACTATGAGCTGTGCATTATACTATATGGAGGACTATGGGCTGTGCTGTCCATTATACTATATGGAGGACTATGAGCTGTGCATTATACTATATGGAGGACTGTGGGCTGTGCATTATACTATATGGAGGACTATGGGCTGTGCGTTATACTATATGGAGGACTATGGGCTGTGCATTATACTATATGGAGGACTATGGGCTGTGTAGTGCATTTTAGTTAGGAGGACTATGGGCTGTGCAGTGCATTATACTATATGGAGGACTATGAGCTGTGCATTATACTATATGGAGGACTATGAGCTGTGCATTATACTATATGGAGGACTGTGAGCTGTGCATTATACTATATGGAGGACTATGGGCTGTGCAGTGCATTATACTATATGGAGGACTGTGAGCTGTGCATTATACTATATGGAGGACTGTGAGCTGTGCATTATACTATATGGAGGACTGTGAGCTGTGCATTATAGTATATGGAGGACTATGGGCTGTGCAGTGCATTATACTATATGGAGGACTGTGAGCTGTGCATTATACTATATGGAGGACTGTGAGCTGTGCATTATACTATATGGAGGACTATGAGCTGTGCATTATACTATATGGAGGACTGTGAGCTGTGCATTATACTATATGGAGGACTGTGAGCTGTGCATTATACTATATGGAGGACTATGAGCAGTGCATTATACTATATGGAGGACTGTGAGCTGTGCATTATACTATATGGAGGACTATGAGCTGTGCATTATACTATATGGAGGACTGTGAGCTGTGCATTATACTATATGGAGGACTGTGAGCTGTGCATTATACTATATGGAGGACTATGGGCTGTGCATTATACTATATGGAGGACTATGAGCTGTGCATTATACTATATGGAGGACTATGAGCTGTGCAGTGCATTATACTATATGGAGGACTATGAGCTGTGCATTATACTATATGGAGGACTATGGGCTGTGCTGTGCATTATACTATATGGAGGACTATGGGCTGTGCAGTGCATTATACTATATGGAGGACTATGAGCTGTGCATTATACTATATGGAGGACTATGAGCTGTGCATTATACTATATGGAGGACTATGGGCTGTGCATTATACTATATGGAGGACTATGAGCTGTGCATTATACTATATGGAGGACTATGAGCTGTGCATTATACTATATGGAGGACTATGAGCTGTGCAGTGCATTATACTATATGGAGGACTATGGGCTGTGCTGTGCATTATACTATATGGAGGACTATGGGCTGTGCAGTGCATTATACTATATGAAGGACTATGAGCTGTGCATTATACTATATGAAGGACTATGGGCTGTGCAGTGCATTATACTATATGGAGGACTATGAGCTGTGCATTATACTATATGGAGGACTATGAGCTGTGCATTATACTATATGGAGGACTATAAGCTGTGCATTATACTATATGGAGGACTATGAGCTGTGCATTATACTATATGGAGGACTATGAGCTGTGCATTATACTATATGGAGGACTATGAGCTGTGCATTATACTATATGGAGGACTATGGGCTGTGCATTATACTATATGGAGGACTATGAGCTGTGCATTATACTATATGGACGACTATGGGCTGTGCATTATACTATATGGAGGACTATGGGCTGTGTAGTGCATTTTAGTTAGGAGGACTATGGGCTGTGCAGTGCATTATACTATATGGAGGACTATGAGCTGTGCATTATACTATATGGAGGACTATGAGCTGTGCATTATACTATATGGAGGACTATGAGCTGTGCATTATACTATATGGAGGACTATGGGCTGTGCATTATACTATATGAAGGACTATGGGCTGTGCATTATACTATATGGAGGACTATGGGCTGTGCATTATACTATATGGAGGACTATGGGCTGTGCATTATACTATATGGAGGACTATGGGCTGTGCATTATACTATATGGAGGACTATGGGCTGTGCTGTGCATTATACTATATGGAGGACTATGGGCTGTGCAGTGCATTATACTATATGAAGGACTATGGGCTGTGCAGTGCATTATACTATATGGAGGACTATGAGCTGTGCATTATACTATATGGAGGACTATGAGCTGTGCATTATACTATATGGAGGACTATGAGCTGTGCATTATACTATATGGAGGACTATGAGCTGTGCATTATACTATATGGAGGACTATGGGCTGTGCATTATACTATATGGAGGACTATGTGCTGTGCATTATACTATATGAAGGACTATGGGCTGTGCAGTGCATTATACTATATGGAGGACTATGAGCTGTGCATTATACTATATGGAGGACTATAAGCTGTGCATTATACTATATGGAGGACTATGAGCTGTGCATTATACTATATGGAGGACTATGAGCTGTGCATTATACTATATGGAGGACTATGGGCTGTGCAGTGCATTATACTATATGGAGGACTATGGGCTGTGCAGTGCATTATACTATATGGAGGACTATGAGCTGTGCATTATACTATATGGAGGACTATGAGCTGTGCATTATACTATATGGAGGACTATGAGCTGTGCATTATACTATATGGAGGACTATGAGCTGTGCATTATACTATATGGAGGACTATGGGCTGTGCATTATACTATATGGAGGACTATGTGCTGTGCATTATACTATATGAAGGACTATGGGCTGTGCAGTGCATTATACTATATGGAGGACTATGGGCTGTGCAGTGCATTATACTATATGGAGGACTATGGGCTGTGCATTATACTATATGGAGGACTATGAGCTGTGCATTATACTATATGGAGGACTATGGGCTGTGCATTATACTATATGGAGGACTATGGGCTGTGCATTATACTATATGAAGGACTATGAGCTGTGCATTATACTATATGGAGGACTATGGGCTGTGCTGTGCATTATACTATATGGAGGACTATGAGCTGTGCATTATACTATATGAAGGACTATGGGCTGTGCAGTGCATTATACTATATGGAGGACTATGGTCTGTGCATTATACTATATGGAGGACTATGGGCTGTGCAGTGCATTATACTATATGGAGGACTATGGTCTGTGCATTATACTATATGGAGGACTATGGGCTGTGCATTATACTATATGGATGACTATGAGCTGTGCATTATACTATATGGAGGACTATGGGCTGTGCATTATACTATATGGAGGACTATGGGCTGTGCATTATACTATATGAAGGACTATGTGCTGTGCATTATACTATATGGAGGACTATGGGCTGTGCATTATACTTTATGGAGGACTATGGGCTGTGCATTATACTATATGAAGGACTATGGGCTGTGCAGTGCATTATACTATATGGAGGACTATGGTCTGTGCATTATACTATATGGATGACTATGGGCTGTGCATTATACTATATGGAGGACTATGGGCTGTGCATTATACTATATGGAGGACTATGGGCTGTGCATTATACTATATGAAGGACTATGGGCTGTGCAGTGCATTATACTATATGGAGGACTATGGTCTGTGCATTATACTATATGGAGGACTATGGGCTGTGCATTATACTATATGGATGACTATGAGCTGTGCATTATACTATATGGAGGACTATGGGCTGTGCATTATACTATATGGAGGACTATGGGCTGTGCATTATACTATATGAAGGACTATGTGCTGTGCATTATACTATATGGAGGACTATGGGCTGTGCATTATACTTTATGGAGGACTATGGGCTGTGCATTATACTATATGAAGGACTATGGGCTGTGCAGTGCATTATACTATATGGAGGACTATGGTCTGTGCATTATACTATATGGATGACTATGGGCTGTGCATTATACTATATGGAGGACTATGGGCTGTGCATTATACTATATGGAGGACTATGGGCTGTGCATTATACTATATGGAGGACTATGAGCTGTGCATTATACTATATGGAGGACTATGGGCTGTGCATTATACTATATGGAGGACTATGGGCTGTGCATTATACTATATGGAGGACTATGGGCTGTGCATTATACTATATGGAGGACTATGAGCTGTGCATTATACTATATGGAGGACTATGGGCTGTGCATTATACTATATGGAGGACTATGGGCTGTGCATTATACTATATGGAGGACTATGTGCTGTGCATTATACTATATGAAGGACTATGGGCTGTGCAGTGCATTATACTATATGGAGGACTATGGGCTGTGCATTATACTTTATGAAGGACTATGGGCTGTGCATTATACTATATGAAGGACTATGGGCTGTGCAGTGCATTATACTATATGGAGGACTATGGGCTGTGCAGTGCATTATACTATATGGAGGTCTATGGGCTGTGCAGTGCATTATAGTATATGGAGGACTATGGGCTGTGCAGTGCATTATAGTATATGGAGGACTATGGGCTGTGCATTATACTATATGAAGGACTATGGGCTGTGCATTATACTATATGGAGGACTATGGGCTGTGCAGTGCATTATAGTATATGGAGGTCTATGGGCTGTGCAGTGCATTATACTATATGGAGGACTATGGGCTGTGCATTATACTATATGAAGGACTATGGGCTGTGCATTATACTATATGGAGGACTATGGGCTGTGCATTATACTATATGAGGACTATGGGCTGTGCATTATACTATATGGAGGACTATGAGCTGTGCATTATACTATATGGAGGACTATGTGCTGTGCATTATACTATATGAAGGACTATGGGCTGTGCATTATACTATATGAAGGACTATGAGCTGTGCATTATACTATATGAAGGACTATGGGCTGTGCATTATACTATATGGAGGACTATGGGCTAAGCAGTGCATTATAGTATATGGAGGACTATGGGCTGTGCAGTGCATTATAGTATATGGAGGACTATGGGCTGTGCAGTGCATTATAGTATATGGAGGTCTATGGGCTGTGCAGTGCATTATACTATATGGAGGACTATGGGCTGTGCATTATACTATATGAAGGACTATGGGCTGTGCATTATACTATATGGAGGACTATGGGCTGTGCATTATACTATATGAGGACTATGGGCTGTGCATTATACTATATGAAGGACTATGAGCTGTGCATTATACTATATGGAGGACTATGGGCTGTGCATTATACTATATGAAGGACTATGGGCTGTGCATTATACTATATGGAGGACTATGGGCTGTGCATTATACTATATGAGGACTATGGGCTGTGCATTATACTATATGAAGGACTATGAGCTGTGCATTATACTATATGGAGGACTATGGGCTGTGCATTATACTATATGAAGGACTATGGGCTGTGCATTATACTATATGGAGGACTATGGGCTGTGCATTATACTATATGAAGGACTATGGGCTGTGCATTATACTATATGGAGGACTATGGGCTGTGCAGTGCATTATACTATATGAGGACTATGGGCTGTGCATTATACTATATGGAGGACTATGTGCTGTGCATTATACTATATGAAGGACTATGGGCTGTGCATTATACTATATGAAGGACTATGAGCTGTGCATTATACTATATGAAGGACTATGGGCTGTGCATTATACTATATGGAGGACTATGGGCTAAGCAGTGCATTATAGTATATGGAGGACTATGGGCTGTGCATTATACTTTATGGAGAACTATGGGCTGTGCATTATACTATTTGAAGGACTATGGGCTGTGCAGTGCATTATACTATATGGAGGACTATGGGCTGTGCATTATACTATATGGAGGACTATGGGCTGTGCATTATACTATATGGAGGACTATGGGGGTGCATTATTCCATATAGAGAACCATGGTAGGGGCATTATAGTATATGGAGGGCTTTGGGGTCCCTTTACTATATGGGGGACTATGGGAAGTGCATAATACTGTATGGAGGACTATGGGCTGTGCATTATACTATATAGAGGACTATAGGGGTACATTATTCTATATAGAGAACCATGGTAGGGGCATTATAGTATATGGAGGACATTGAGGTCCCTTATTGAGGACTATGGGGAATACATAATACTGTATGGAGGACTATGGGGGTGCATTATTCCATATAGAGAACCATGGTAGGGGCATTATAGTATATGGAGGGCTTTGGGGTCCCTTTACTATATGGGGGACTATGGGGAGTGCATTATACTATATGGAGGACTATGGGCTGTGCATTATACTATATGGAGGACTATGGGCTGTGCATTATTCTATATAGAGAATCATGGTACGGACATTATAGTACATGGAGGACTTTGGGGTCCCTTATTGAGGACTATGGGGAGTACATAATACTGTATGGAGGACTATGGGGGCTCCATTACACTATATGGAGGACTATGGGGTGTGCATTATAATATATGGAGGACTATGGATGGTGCATTTTATATGCACGACTATGGAGGGTGCATTGTATTATATAGAGGAGTATGGAAGGTGCATTGTGTTATATA